>NW_020187271.1:618325-619398 GCF_900000015.1 Plasmopara halstedii
AAGGTAAGACCGAAGGCGGGTCTTTGGAGACGACGTCTTGAAGTTTCTTTACCAAAGGATAGTACGGATCCAAGGGATTTCGTAGGATCGACGATCCACTCCATGCGTTCAGCAATCTCTTGGTGCCTTTCAAGACAGCTTCATCCAGAAGCGATGACGAGTTTATCTCCTCGTCCGGTCGTACAGTGACCACGTCGGCCAAATCGCCTGCCTTCAAGGCACTGCCGAACTTTTCAAGGGACATCTTGTCCAGTTCAAGAAGAGCCTCTACTGTAGGCATAGCCTCGAGCCGGACGTCGCCATCTTCCTCCCCCGTCATACCGTTGACGAGGGTGTATAATTGTGTGCCTTCGTCTACGGTAGACACACCCTGGATGAGGGTCGACGCCCAGCGATTTGCAACCAGCATACGGCGTCGCCGTCGCCTCTGTACAAAGGTTCTATGTCTCGGTGAGACCAAGGTGAACACGTACTCCGCGTCGTCCGGTGTCACCCTCAATGTCCGCTCCTTTAAAGCTCCGATGTTATTTACAACATCCGACGAAAAGCTACTAACCCCACAGTCTTCGTCCAGTGGATCACGTGCCACTTCACGCACATCGGAAGGGCCGTGCACAAGATGCCTCGGACTTTGTCCTATCACGCCATCAATGGCATGTCAGCGACTGCTTCGATACTCGAGCAGCGTTCAGTGGTTTACGTGCCACTTCACGTGCATCATGGGGCCTCGCCCTCGATGCCTCGGCCCTTGGCCGACCATGTCACGATTGACATGCAGCGACTGCTTCGATACTCGAGCAGCGCTCAGTGTTTTACGTGCCACTTCACGTGCATCACGTGCATCATGGGGGCCTCGCCCTCGATGCCTCGGTCCTTAGCCGACCATGTCACGCATGGCATACAGCGACTGCTCCGAAACTTAAGCAGCACTCAGTGGGTTACTTGCCACTCCACGATCAGCCCGCGAGCCACGCTCGGGACTCCTGTCCGATACACCGTTGGTGTTTACCAACTTGGACATTCCAATGTCCAGCACGTTGACCGTCTCGGTCCAGTGCTCTCGCCAATAGCGC
>NW_020187271.1:619408-619629 GCF_900000015.1 Plasmopara halstedii
TAGGGTAATACTCGAGTAAGTTTAATAGAAGTCTAGATAGATAACCGCAAAAATTTCAACAGTTTTTTGCTGGATATTCTCTGGGATCAGACCTCGGCTGGTGCGTATGCACCTTCCTTAGAACGCAAATTAAAGCGCACTTATCGAGTCAAAGCATCCTCTGTGACAGTAAGCAGCAACATCGTTACTTTTGGGAGATCTGGTCGCAAATCAGCGACCGA
>NW_020187271.1:619705-619979 GCF_900000015.1 Plasmopara halstedii
CTAATTTTTATTTATATTTTTATTGTAATGTTAAGTTTTTAGATTTTCCTAAATATACTAAAGTAAAATCTAAATACATCCATAACTACTGTACCTGGCCCCGTCCCGTATTCTTGTTTGGGTGTGTTGTCACATTATGCACATCTCGCGTGACACGCACACAAACTTGTCCTGGTCATGTACACGATAAAGCACTTGTATGGTTCAATCTTCTTGAGACTCGATCGCAGTGAAGCGATTGTGGTAGCCAGATCTGATCCAAAAGTGAACGTAC
>NW_020187271.1:624737-624927 GCF_900000015.1 Plasmopara halstedii
TGATAGTCGACCAAACTTTTCCCGTGAAACGAGGCTCACTATCAGAGACAATCGACTCTGGGAGTCCGTGTTGTCGAAAAACACGATCCACGAACAGCGTTGCTGTTCCGACTCCGTCGATGGTGTTTGGCGCCGCCGCCAAATGAGCCATCTTGCTCAATCGGTCGACGAATACCACGACACCCGTGTT
>NW_020187271.1:624937-625735 GCF_900000015.1 Plasmopara halstedii
ACGTCGCTGCATGTGACGGTGGAGCGCTTGGCGCCATTAGAAATAAGGGTTGTTGCACTCCGCGCTCAGAACCAGTGGCTAATTCAACTTCTGGGTGGCAGCGGGCCCGTGGGATTCGCTCCGGCGCCAACGCTTCCGCGTTCACTTGCGCCGGATCCTGGAACGGCTTGAGCAAGCCCACGTCAAACACCGGGTGGGTGCGCATCCATTTCGGAAGTATCAGCGTGTACGCCAGGCCCCGTTTGGCCACAACCTTAAACGGTCCGATAAACCGTAGACGAAATTTTGTCCTGAAGATAGCAGAGGCTGCATATGTAGGCAGTTTTTTTAGTTTAATAAAACTAGGTCCCCGACAAAAAAAATTTCCACTTTGCCTCTTCCTATTTCATCTGCATATTGTTTCTGCAGGACTTGACTTTCAGCCATCGCATCGCAAAATTGTCGTAGGACACTCAGTCTGGTAGACAAGAAGTCATAGACTTCTTTACGGATGGTGAGGGGGCCGACATCAGCTAGCCGTTCGGCTATTCCTCGCCTACGAAGTCCTGAGCCATGGGATGGCGGCGTCAGCGGGACGCGAGGACAATCAGCCCGGTTACGTAGAAATGCGTGTAGCCGGTAGACGAATGCACTGTATTGTTTAGTGCAAACTCTATGAGTGGCAAAATAGTGCTCCAGCACCTCGGCGTCTCAGCGCAGACGCTGCAAAGAACGTCTTCGATGACGTAATTCACCCTTCTGGTTTGACCATCGGTCTGCGGATGATCCGCTGTCGACATATCCAACTTGGTGCCTAGC
>NW_020187271.1:625745-628391 GCF_900000015.1 Plasmopara halstedii
ATTCAAACTCATGAAGTGCCAGCACACAGTGAGTACAGGTAAGCTGGCCAGCGGCGCAGCCGCATTTGAGGAGGGTTTTTACCCGTTGACACGTCTCACACGTGCGCACATAGGTGCTCCTCCATTTGTACAACTTAGGACACCAATAGTGGTGACTCACAGAGTTAAACGTTTTCTCACGACCGAGATGACCACTGAATGGCGTGTCGTGAGCCTCATAGAAGATGCAGTATTTTAAATCCTCATCATGAGGAGCCACAATTCGTGGTGTATCCGTTGAATCGCTTCTATAATATAGCAACCCATTAATCAGCGAATATTGGTGCAATCATGCACGCAGTCTTTGTGACAATTTCGAGTCCGAGTTTCTCAGCTCCTTGTCCCCTAGAGCCCGTAGCAACGCTACACACACCTCATCACCCGCATACGCGGTGCGGACCAAATCTGTCACAGGCGACATTACAGTTGTATCATGAGCAAGTTCTGCGTGACAACGCGTCAGCCAGACATTTCTGCTTTCCTGGCGTATACGTCACCTCGAATTATATTCAACAAAGAAAAAAAATCGCCTGGCCATCCTCCGCGAGAGGTGAGGCGACTGAGTCGCAGTTCGTAGTGACGCATGATCTGTGTAGATCACAAACGGCTTGGAGCCAAGCAGGTGTACCCTGAACTTGACAAATGCATACTTCATCGCAAAAATTTCCGTGTCGTGGACTGGGTATTTCTTCTCTGCAACCTTGAGCTGGCGAGATTTGAACGCGATCACCAGATCTTGCCCCTCGGCGTATGCTTGCAGCAGTGCACAGCCGATGGCAAAGCCCGGAGCGTCACAGACGACGCCGAAAGGACGATCAGGGTCTAGCAGTGCCAATATGGGTGCATGCAGGAGGCTGTCTTTGACCCCGTCAAAATCCTCCTGATGTTCGGTGTCCCAACACCATTCCGCATCCTTTTGAGCAGATTAGATAATGGCCGGGCCATTTCTGCGTAGTTCACGCTGTACTTGTGCAAGTAATTGGCAAAACCAAGCCACTGACGCAAGTCTTTCTGATTCTTTGGAACCGGCCAATCACAATGGCCTTGACCTTAGTGGGATCCGCTGAAAGACCACGCTACCCAATGAAGCACCCTAAAAAGGGAATCTCTTCCGCGCCAAAGGTGCAATTGTCTGCATTGGCGTACAGTCCGTTCGTACGCATGCACTTGAGCACCGCTCTTAGATGGACGATGTGGTTTTCCTCATCCGTCTTTTCGTGCTCCGCACGACTGTGAACAAAAATGTTGTCAAAGTATGTCTGTGGAAAGGCCTGTGAGGCTTGACCAACTGCGTCACAAGACGATTAAATATTGCTGGTGCATTTGACAGCCCTTGGGGCATCTTCAGCCACTCCCAGAGCATGCCGCTCGGAGTGCTTACCGCTATCAGAGGAATGTCACTCGCTCGCCTGAGCAATTGGTAATATCAATCTACCAAATCAAGTGCAATGTACTTCGTACATCCCACCATGTTGTTCTGAAGAGCATCCTTTCTAGAATTAGCGTTTGTGCCGGAATGGTGGCAATCGGGCTTCCGAACACAAAACGTGGGTGTCGAATGGAGAGACTTGCTCTCACGCACCATCCCTGCGTCGTGCTTTGCACGGAAAAAGGCTTCAATGACTTCGCACTGCTCCTTGGGCAGGGGGCATTGGCATGTGTCGCAGTAGTTATTTCCGGAACCAGGTCGATCTCATGACGCACACCTTGGTTCGGAGGGAAGACCCGAAGGCGGGTCTTTGGAGACGACATCTTGGTATTCCTTTACCAAAAGAGACTACGGATCCAATGGGTTCCGTAAAATCGACGACCACTCTGTGCGTTCAGCACTCTCTTGGTGTCTTCCAAGAAAGCTTCATCCAGAAGCGATGACGAGTTTATTACCTCGTCCGATCGTACAATGACCACTTCGGCCAAATCGCCTGCCTTCAAGGCACTGTCGAACTCTTCAAGGAACATCTCGTCCAGCTCAAGAAGAGCATCTAATGCGGGCATAGCCTCGAGGCGGACGTCGCCATCTTCCTCCCCTGTCATACCGTTGACGAAGGTGTATAACTGTGCACCGTTATCTACGGTAGACACACCCTGGATCAGGAACGTCTTGCAGCCAGCATAGTGCGTTGCCGTCGCCTCTGTACAGAGGTTCTATGTTTCGATGAGACCAGGGTAAACACGCACTCGGCGTCGTCCGGAGTCACCATCACTTTCCGCTCCTTCGGAGCTCCGATGTTATCGACAACATCCGACGAAGAACTGCTGACCCCGTAGTCTTCGTCCAGTGGATAACGTGCCACTCTACGCGCAACTGAAGGGCCGAACCCAAGATGCCTCGGACTCTGTCCGACCATGCCATCAATGGCATGCAGCGACTGCTCCACAACGAGAGCAGTGCTCAGTGGTTCACGTGCCACTTCACGTGCATCAGAAGGGCCGTGCCCAAGATGCCTCGGACTCTGGCCAACCATGACACGCATGACATGCAGCGACTGCTCTGAAACTTGAGCAGCGCTCAGTGGGTTACGATCAGCTCGCGAGCCACGCTCGTGACCCCTGTCCAATACACCGTTGGTGTCTACCAACTCGGACATTCCAATGTCTAGCACGTTG
>NW_020187271.1:628401-637038 GCF_900000015.1 Plasmopara halstedii
TGGCTCTGACGTGCGGCACTTTGGTCGAAGCTGCGTTTCCCTCCTGGGCGGCCCTGAAATTGCAGCTCTCACGAGTGTTTTCGCCGCCTAATCAGGCATATCGCGTACGATCGCGTTTCCTTGCCGCCCGACAGGGAAACAAAGAAACGGTGGACTTTGTCCACGAGGTGCGCACTCTCATTGCCGGCATGATAGCATACCCCCTTCCGTAGGCGATCACAGTGACCGTGTTTATGGAAGGCTTCCACACTGGCGTGACCATAATGGAAGTCTTCCGCGTGCATCCGTCTTCGTTACAAGAAGGTGCGCTGAAGGCGTGGTTGAGTGACACAGTCACTGTTTTCTTAGCGACGGGGACTTGCGTCACTATGTCGAGGGTCCTTGTGGACCTCCGTGTCAAGTTTGCTGACTTTGATAGCGTGGAAGGCTGCTTAGTCTTAGACTTGTATACAAGGTATGACTTTATCCTTGTTATGGCATAGTTGGGACACCATGAGCCATGGATCGATTTGAGGTCAAAGACCTTGGGCGCTACGCGCACGTCTCCTAGTGGAGCTTGATAAGTCATGAAGCCACCTCTGCTAGGAAGCAGAAGTGCTGTTGGCGCGGTCACTGGACCGGGACGGTCAGTGTGCTGGATATTGGAGTATCCGAGCTGTCGAACACCAAAGGTTTTTGGGCAGGAAACCCGAGCGTGGCTCGCGGCTGAACGTTGAGTGGCACATCACCCCCATGAGCGCACTCAAGTATTGGCGCAGTCGCTGCATGCCAAGAGTGGCATAGTCGGCCAAGGATCAAGGTATCGAGCGCGAGGCCCCAAGGATGCACGTGAAGTGGCACGTTATTCACTCGACGAAGACTGCTGAAATAGCAGCTCTTCGTCGGATTTTATCAATGTTATCAAGGCTCCGATGGAGCAGGAAATGGTGTCACGGGACGACGCCGAGTGCATGTTCCGACCGGTCTCGATGAGACATAAATCCTTTATTGAGAGTAGACGGCGAAACCGTTTGTTATCTGCAAAACACAGGGCATCGAGCCTGTCCCAGGGTGTGTCTACCGTGCCGATAGAGCACAGCTATAAGCTTTTGTCAACGGTATGACGGGAGAGGAAGACGGTGACGTCACCCTCGAGGCTTTTCCCGCGGTGGATGCTCTTCATGAGCTAGACGAGTTGTCCTTCGGAGCGTTTGGCGGTGCCGTGAAGGCAGGCAATTTAGCCGAGGTTGTCATTAAACGTCCAAACAAGGAGACTAGCTCGTCGTCGCATTTGGATGAAGCTGTCCTGGACAAACTAAGAGGGTGCTGAACGCACGAAGCAGATCATCGATCCTGAAGGATCTCTCGAAGTCATATTATCTCCTTTGGTAAAGGGATTTTTGGACGACGTCTCCAAAAACCCGCCGTCGGTCCTACCTCCGGACTGAGGTGTGCGTGATGAGATCGACCTGATTTCGGAAATTAAACACTGCATACACGCCAATGGCCCCTGACTAAGGAGCAGTATGACGTCATTAGCACCTTTTTCCGTGCGAAGTACGACGCAGGAATGGGACACGAGAGCAAGTCTCCCAATTTGACACCTACGTTTGGTGTCCGGAAGGCAAACGGCAAGAGGCGTATCGTTCACGCTTACGATATGCCAAACGCTGCGACCATTCTGACACAGACTTCAACTCCTAGGAAGGATGTTTTCAGAACAATATGGTTGGCTGTTCAAGGTACAGCGCACTCGACTTGGTTGATAGGTATTACCAATTAATCATGAGAGCGAGAGATATTCCGCTGATAGCGGTGAGTACTCCTAGCGGGATGCTCTGGGAGTGGCTGGTATTGCCCTAGGGCTGTCAAATGCACCAGCAACATTTAATCGTCTTGTGACGTAGTTATTCAGGCCCCACCGGACATTTATACAAACCTACTTGGAAATCTTAGTCCACAGTCGTGCGGGGCACGGGAGGACGGATGATCAAAACCACATCGTCCATTTGAGAGCGGTTCTTGAGTGCATGCGCACGAATAAGCTGTATGCTTATGCAGACAAGTGCATCATCGGCGCCGAAGAAATCATCTTTCAAGAGTGCTTCAATGGAAAGCATGGCCTTCGAGCAGAACCGGCTATGGTCAAGGCCACTGTGGGTTGGCCGATTCCAATGAACCAAATGGACTTGGGCAAGTGGCTTGGCCTTGCCAACTACTTGCACAAGTAAAGCGCAAATTATGCGGAAAGGACACGGCCATTGTTGAATCTCCTTATCAAGGATGCGGAATGATGTTGGAACACCGAACATCAGAAGGCTTTTGACGGGGTCAAAGGCAGTCTCCTGCAGACATCAATACTGGCACTGCCAGATCCCCATCGTCCTTTCTGTGTCGTCTGTGACGCTTCGGACTTTGCCATCGGCTGTGCACTGTTGTAAGCTGACGCCGAGGGGCGAGACTGGGCGATCGCGCCAGCTTAAGGCAGCTGAGAAGAACCACCCAACTCACGACAAGGAACTACTAGCGATGACTTATTCACTTTTCAAATTCAGGGTTCACCTGCTTGGCTCAAAGCCGTTTGTGGTCGTCAGTGACGAATTTACACCGTGATGGTATGTGTTTGGCGCTGCTACAGGCCCTCGGAAGCAAGAGTATGCAAACTCGGACAAAACATTGTTGGCGCGGTTGCGTGCACAATCACACCAATAATTGCTGAATAAACGGGTTTCTGTATTATAGCACCGATTCGACGGATACGCCACGAATTGTGGTTTCTACGACGAGGCTTTAAAATACCGTATCCTCTATGAGGCCCACGACCTCCCACTCAGTGGTCATCTCGGTCGTGAGAAGACGTACGGCTCAGTAAATTGCCACTACTGGTGGCCTAAGCTGTACAATGGACGAGCCCATATGTGCGCACGTGTGAGACATATCAGAGGGTGAAACACTCTCCAATTATGGCGGCGTCGCTGGCCATTTTACCGGTTTCCTCCGGGTGTTGGCAGTCCATGAGTATGGACTTTGTGTTTGGCCTGCCGAAGGATTCGGCGGGCTACACGGGTGTGGTGGTCTTTGTGGACCATTTGGGCAAAATATTTTTTGCGGCAGGACCGGACACCATCGACGGTGTGAAAACAACGACACTGTTTGCCGATCGCGTCTTTCGACAGCATGGGCTCCCGGGGTCAATTGTCTTTAACAGAGACCCACGCTTCGCAGTTAAATTTGGTCGACAATGTTTAGGGTGCTAGGCACCAAGTTGACTATGTCAACAGCAGACCATCCGCAAATTGATGGTCAAAGTGAGCGCGTGAATCGCGTCGTTGAAGACATTCTTCGCAGCGTCTACGCTGTGACGCTGAAGCGCTGGAGCGCCATGCATCTACTCGTGGAGTTTGCTCTGATCATTGCAGTGCTGTTTACACATCTACATGATCGGACTCCTTCATCCTCGAGTCCCTCTGACGCCGCCACCCGGTTTGGTTCAAGGCTTGGTGGTGGGGGGATAGCTGAGCAGCTAGCTGATGTCAGCCCTCTCGTTGTCCATAAAGAAGTCGATGACTCCCTGTCTGCCAGACTGTGTGTTCTACGACACGTACGCGATGCGATGGCTGAAAGCTTAGACATGAAGATGGAAGAAGAAGAAACGTTGAAGACCTTCAGGCCGGAGACCCTGTTTCATTCAATGCTTCAAACCTTCCAGTCCATGCAATTTCTGCTGGCTTTAAGACAAAGCTCCACCGATGCAGACCTTTCAATGTTGTGGCCAAGCGGTGTCTTGCGTATACACTAAACCTCACAAAAACGAAAGCACACACACCCGGTGTTTTATGCGGGCTTGCTCAAGCCGTACCGGGATCTGGCGCAATAAAACCCGAGAGCTTTGGTGTCGGAGTGGCGCCCACAGGCTCTTGACCACCCTGAAGCAGAATCAGCAAATGTTTTTGAGGAAAGAGTGCAACGATCTTCATCTTCAACGGCGCCAAACGCTCCATCGTTGTATATAGCGACGCATTCGTCTGCTCAACGACTAGGAGCCGTTCCGACAGAGCGCGATAGTCCTCAACGCGAGGCAGCTGTTGCACGACGTGCTCCAAGCTCTCGGGGTCTTCCACGCAGTGGAGTGCGACCCCAGGATAATGCTAAGTGAAGTCCCGATCGCCTCGGACCTAACCCTTAAGAATTCGAAGAGAATCGCGAGTCACCAGAAGGCGATCGACCAATTCGTCATCGTCCGCCGCCGATACTTATCGACTCGAGCGGTAGTAGGGGAACGTGTTGTGGGTCGACTCGTCGCCACGGTCAAACCCAGTATCTTGTGAAGTGGCGGAGATACCCCAACCCAGAGAGCTCGTGAGACCACTTCGGCAAGACTGCTTGACATCGTGAACGGTTAAGATCAGATGGATCGTGACGTACCACGTAATCGTACGCTCCGCGCTTCTCGGTAATAGCCGGGGAAGCTGTAGGGCCACAAGCTGAGCTCACGGTATCGCGCTGAGCTGCTGGTGTCACGGACTCACCCGTGTGAGACACCACAGAGCTCGTGGGAGCGTGATGGATCAACTCATATATCACAGGGCCACAATCCGAAGGAAATCGGTGACGTGCCTTGAGTCTCGCAAACTCAAACCGAAGATGGCGCTCCACGCGCGCGTCCACCACATTCTGGCTCAACTGTATTTGTACAGCGAGGATAGCTTTTGGTGCCGCTGCACCCATCACTCAAAGAAGGCTTCGTCATCGGCGGCTGCTTTGCCAGGGGCGTGCACCACAGGAAATCATCAACATTTCAGGTAAAGATGCGCCTACTCTTTGAATACGAAGTAGAAGGCGGTGCCTATCTACCGGGATTTTTAAGGAAACAAGATGCGAGCTCGGAGAGCTTTTCCTTTGTCAAGCTCAGCTTGCGTAGTTACTCTAGGCCCGATCACGTTGACGCCCAATCAAGTAATCGCGTCCTTCGCTTCTGTAGCGGGATCTGCCGAGCGGAAGCCTTATTCCACACGAGGGTCTACGACCGACCACGGATGCGCGGGCATGCGAACCGCACTATGGACAGCATCCAGCTGCTGCTTATCGAAGTCATTGGTAATGACAAATTCCCCGGAAGTCCAGAGTTCAGGAATCAGACACGGCGTTCGCAAGGTCCGAGCTGGGCTCACGTTGCGTCGCTGAGGCACGTCGCCCTCTTCTTCTTCCCTTCCTGGGATAAGAGTATCTGATTCGTAGTCAACTTGCTCAAAATCCTCGACGAGGTAGTCCATCGCCTGTAGCGGGCGCGGTGCACAGCCGGGAGTAGACATCGCGTCTGTGATCTTGGTTGTGCGACCCTGCCCCTAACGATGCGCTTCGCGGTACTCGGCTACCGAGAGCTTGGGTTGCGCTTCCCTTGCAGCCTCGGACGTGCTGTCCTAAGTTGCACCGCGTGCAGGAGACGAAGAAGGGCCCTGCCCGCGGGCGTTCTCGGGACCAACGGGACCGGGCCTCGACAAAGGGCTCGTTAAGCAGAGATTTCATAAAAAGGTTCTGGTGATGTTGTGGTGTCTTAGACACGCGAACCCGCTCGAGACGACAGTTGAATGTGAGCTGTAAGTGTACACAATCTCGATGGAGGAGAGTGTAACGGGGTATCACGCCCGCTGGTATAAAGGGAGTGGGACACACAAGATGGTGTGACCTAGCTAAACTTAAACAAGAAGTCAGTATGTGGCTGGAATAGCCAGTAGTTACACATTTAATTATTCTTACTTTATCGATGGGAAATGCTACAGATTTAGAAATAGGCGGCTTTGCCGCAAACCAAACCGAGAAATATAGCTTACGTTCTGGACGGAAGAGTAAATTTGCCGTGGGTTCAGGTTGTGATTACTCTTGGTGTAAGCGGATTGCAATCTGCTACACTCGTACTGGTTCTAAGTATAGAACGAAGGTCACCGACCTTAACCAAGCTTCATCTAAGCGAAGGAGCTTCTGCAGCCCCGCTGTAGACCGGGCGATTTTTCTAGTCAAAAAATAGCACCGTAGCCTCAAAGTTCTGGATATTGCGGATTCGACATGAGCTGCACGTGAGTGCCGCTTTGATTCCGACACCCTCTTTGGGCATAACAAAGGTAAGCATTGAGCTCCAACCTTTGTATTTTATGATATCGCTTGCAAGACCATTGAAGTGAGAATACAACGACTCCTTCACCCTACGTTTAATCGAGCTATATCATAATTGCCGCTGTCACCAGGCCCACGTATAGCTTTATTGAGGGTCACATTGACGCCGCTGCTTAGGCAATCAAAAATATGCTCTATGGAGTTAGGACCTCTAAGAACTACGTACTGCTGGCACAACATGTATTATCTGGGTCATACTAATGCGCGCATGTTTAAATTGTGTCAGCGGATGAGATCCTCACCTGATGCATTGGAGCTCGTATACGCTTGCAGAATTTGCAGTATGTCCGCAATCCTTTAAGCACAGACTTTTTGTTTGGTCTTCAAATACGACAACAATCCGATTTAGAGAGCTCCGAGCTGTTGCTTGAAAAAAAGCGCCAACGTCGTTTGCTGGTGGCCATTGCTCCGTTCAAGATACGCACACTTTTAAGGTGCATGTCACTGAGCCGATGGCATTTCTTTTTACTCATGCGGCTACTCAAAAATGTACCATGTGCCTCGTATAGTATTCTTTTGTCAAGTTCTCAATGAGGTGCCACCACACGCTAAGTATTCACTAAGTTCGTGCTGATATGCAGTAAGCCTTAAGCTAATGAATAGCGGTGCAAACTTACAATCCGCTGCGTTGGTCATGCAACACTCAAGCTGAGACTCCTTGCTTCACAGAGCTTTGGATTGAAACGTATATTGCATCTGACCCGTGCGGCTAACTTATCGCCTCGTCGCTTCATGATGCCCATGCAACACCAATGGGCATCCGCCATCACATTTGAATGACCCGTCTTAAATTGTTTTCTCGGCGAGAAAAGATGACCACCTTTTCATTCTGTGAGGAGATGCGGTGACGATGTCGCTGAGCGCAACGGCGCATACAGTAGCACATTTGATTGTAAAACCTGAAGTGTAAAACGCGACATGAAAAGGCCGATCGCGAATTTAAAAGGACCAGAACTAGACGCACTTCAGACTTCTTTTGACATAATCTAATCAGGGCTGCAAGTGAAAGTCTCAACTGATTTTCCTGCCGCATCCCAGCACCATTTGAAATCCGTTTTGAGAAGCTAGGTAAGTAGCCATAATGATCAGCATGTGCACATGAAGTTGGCCAGGCTAAGCTACTTTCTTAATTGTCTTTAAGACAGCAAGTTATGGTCACTCTACTATGGTCTTTCTATTGCAGGATACGTGCACAGATCATGCTTCCCAATGAGACATTCCAGATAATGGATTTTGTCGGCACTCTCACCGATCGTTCGATATAGCTCATGCTGCAGCGGGGCTGCCGTAACTCAGCACTTGAGGAAGCGTTATTTAGGTCACCGACCTTTCGTTCTATACTTAAAACAAGCACGAGTAAGCGGATCGCAATCCGCTTACTCCAAGAGTAATTATTGCATTCCCAAGGTTATTTGACTCTTCGGTTTAAAGTCCAAAAGGGTTTTTAATTTATTTTTATCCTAATTTTAAAAGTTTAGATTTTCCAGAATATACTGAATATATATAGTAAAATCTATATACATGCATAACTACTGGCTACCTAGCCACATACGATATTCTTGTTTGGGTGCAGTTACACCATGCACATCTTGTGTGACACATACCCTTGTTTTTAGGGTACGTGTAACCCCGTTACACTTAATGTCATTAAGATTGAGAGCATATGCAGTCCCAATCGATTATTGCCTCAACGAGGCTCGCGTGTCCGCTAGACACTGCAACTCAATTCGTTGGAATTAAACTACTTTCTTGCTCAATGAGCCCTGTGGCCACGACACGGAAGTCACCAAGTCTCGCTGGATCTGACAGCGAGCACGGGCAGAGCCCAACTTCGTCTCCCACCCGCGGTGCGATGTCGGATAGTGCGTCCGCGGCACCGGAGGATGTACTTCCTCGGTTCGATGAGCACAAGCGTCGCGCTTTGCGCACGCTATCAATGACGAACGACCTCGTTGAGGATATGGAGGTGGTCGACTACGAGTCTGACGCTCCTTCTCCCGCATGGAATGACGAGGAAGGCGAGCTGTGACAGCAGCAAAAAACGAGACCTGCTTGAGCCGTGCGGATCCCATGTCCGTTCGCTGACTTCTCGTCAGCCGAGGAACGTGGTGTAATAACCAATGACTCAGAGGCGACAGCTTGAAGCTGCCTATAAGGCGGCTTTAAAGCGCGCCCATCCACAGCCGGTCATTGACCCTTGTGTGGAATATGGCTTCCGCCTGGCGGATCCCGCTGTGGAAGCGAAGGACGCGGTAGCTCGACCGTTACGCCTCCACATCATCGGGCTCCCGGCTATGACGAAAAATGAGCTTGCCAAACGGAAAGCTTTTCGAGCTCGTTTCTTGGTTCCACAAAAACTTCCGTTGGAAGCTTATCACACTCGTCTGCGTGCTCAACGAGGTGGCTCTCGTGTACCCTCAATGCGGACCATACCTGTAGTGCTCGCCCCTGGCGAAAGCACTACAGATGACGAAGCGCTCTTTGAGC
>NW_020187271.1:637048-654902 GCF_900000015.1 Plasmopara halstedii
ACCGCGTAATAAGAGCTGGACGAGCCAACTGACTCGACGAATGATGACTGGGATCCACAAATCACGTATGGCAAGATCTGATTGGGTGATAATGGAGTGATTGTTGGATGTGATTGGATCACATCCAAAACTCCTTCCCTCGACTATTCATCTTGTCGGGGCGTCACAGGGAGAAGCTCGAGGGCGGCTACTGCAGAGGAACAGGGAACAAGAAGGTACGCACAGGACTGTAGTTACAGACATGTAGGAAGGGTAGATTGTGTAGCTGCTAACTAATTCACTTCGGCATTTGCCTTCCACTACTCAACATGATGCAGTGAAATACTTTGGCTATTTTTGTTTAAAAAAATCCGCCTTCCTCAACAAAATTGAATCTAGCATAATGGCCAATTCTTCACGACGGCATCTTATGCCATAGAATGGATATGTCACTTTGATAAAGACATTACGGCGGGATAAATGCTCGTAGAGGTCATAATGACGTTGTAATTTTTTTGGAATATCGATCCTCAAAGAGGATGGATACTGATAAAGATGGTCAGGTGACAAAGATGGCATGTGATTCAGACAGGATTCACGTCTTAGTGAGAGATCCAACGGGAATGTACCATGTCATACTATTATGTCACCATTTCACAATCGCTATTCGAAGTTCAACGAGAGGCTCGAGAATACCATGGGAAAGTTCCATGGTGAACAGCTATGTTGTTGAACTCAGAACGAAGTTTAAGTAGAGAGATAAGCGGGACGCGCAGGCTGCTAACCCTACACAATGCTTTAAACAAGGTTTCTTCAGGATATAAGATCCAACGTATACATCAATATTAAATGTTAGCTGGGATGATCAACTTCAGGTATAGCATTCTTTATCTGAGCATTGATATTGTAAATTATTTAGAGGGTCTTGGCCCTAAATCCCAGTCTGAATAATATACTCTAAGAGTCAGAAATGTCATCTGTGCGAGGTATCAAGCAAAGCCGTTGCAGGATGCCCTGGACGCCGAAAGATAACGACCTCTTGTCTCGATAGGGGTAAATCGTGAAGATGCTAACTAAACGAGGCCCAACACTGCATATTCCTGCCTCTTCTCCACATCAGGGTCCAATTTTATTGGCTATATATTGGATCGGAGAGCTAACGTGACGACAACTGTTTCCAGGGTTGCCATGGGATCTTGCACAGAAGATGCTTTTAATTTGTGGAATCCAATGACACAAGCGTATCGAGAATTAGGTAGAATGCCGCACCAAGAATGAGAAACCAAGATCCACCCAAATAATAGCAATAGCTAGAATGTACTAGTTTATATAAGTTTGATTGTCTTTGGTTCTGAAAATATGCCTAACGTATTAGATGGTACGATCACTCTGATATTGTATTTTGTCCTTTGTACTCAAATACAGAATCAGACTCAGTGCGTTCGAGCGTTGCTTTTGAGCAAAAAAAATCAAATCACCAGCTCAACAGTAAAAATGTATAATGATGGTAGTGTTGTTCATTCAACCTTTGCCCAGTTCAAAAAGCTAATATTATAAGAATATGAGTCATAGTTTTATAAAATACGAGGAAGTCCAGATGCAAGAAGCACACATTTGTAGATGCCGGAGCAGAAGTGAAAGTGAACGAGAACTCTCTTTTAGTACCATGAAAAGTATCAAAACATCTACAAAAGTTAGGTATCCTCGCTTTACCTTAGAAAACTCAACAACATACACCATGAAGTAACAAATAAAAATGACTTTAACTTACGTTGATCCGGGCATGTAGCGTTAAGTGACCTCCTTCTGCAGCTCGCGGAACCCAAAGAAGCAGTGATCCACCACCGGTACCGGGCAATCCCATCAATCCTGTACGCCATCGGTCTAAATAGAGGGTTTTGTCTTGCAGTTCTGGAACGGTCGATTCCCAGACCACAGTATCACCCGCTGCCACATCTACTTCAGCATAGTCATCGCCACCGGACTGGATTTCCACGGTTACGTCTTCCGTATCCGTACTTTCAAGAATTATGCGTACAACTCCATCACCTTTTTTCGTCCACGCGCCGTGACTACCTCGAAATGCTTCATCTATCACCCACATTCCCAAAGCATCGTATAAATTGCCGTCGTCAATCTCACCGATAAATCCAGTAGGTCCGCAAACGGGCTGCACAAATTGGGATACCATATGAGTTATACCCGTGGGGTCCAAGCCACCGAGTACGACGAGTCCAAAATTTGCAGCTTCCAGAATCTGTTGGTCTTCAGCCACGTCCTTCCCCATATCTGTTGTCGCTGTCTCAACAAGTTGCTGAATAATCACTTCCATCGTCTTTCGAAGTAAATCTCGCGTCTCAAATGCAGCTTTTTTTGTCTTATTGACAAGCATCTCTTTCATACAATTGTTTGTGACGGAAGGAATGTCAATTAGTACTAGTGGTGATTTACTTATCGTCACGCGGATATCATTCACGTCGGCATTCGACGTACTGTTGCGAATTTCCTCGACAGTCAACAACACACGATCAGTCAGCTGCTTGAGCTCGAATCCACAAGATGAATTTGCAGCTATGAAGTCGTCTAGCTCCGTCACACTATCTGCCGAGCTGTTGATAGCATTTGAGTTTTTAAGCAAGTCGATGACGTTATTTGCTGAAGAAATTATTTCGTCTCCATTTATGATCGTTTGCTTAACGATTGTTTGCACAGTAAGTACAACATAACTAGCCCATTGCAGTTTTTTGGGAGTAGGAATACCAAGACAAGCGTAAATGGCAATGGGCAAATCAGTAAGCACGATGTTTGACTGATACGACACCGCCAGTAATTGCTCAACCTCTCCTTGTGGCGCCGTTGTTTGAACAAACCTAATGTAGAAGATGAGTTGCCTAATGATGTTAATGATGTTTGCAGCGCACATGTAGATGCGTTTCGCTCCTTTGTACAGCGTTTTGACACTTGTGAAAATTCCCGCAGTTGCTGCATTGAGCGCCACTGCGGCGACGGACGCTACTTTGCTAGCAACTGCCAGTGCACAGTCATCGTTCTGAGGTATGCACTCATAACCACATTCCACAGGATAGGCGAGGGGACATTGAGCGACGCAGTCGTTGTTGTCATTGCTGTAGCCAAGAGGGCACATCCTCTTGGAATTGAACGGTTGATACATCCGATAGCAAGCCGAGTCCTTATCTGCACCGATCGTAGGTCCCACCCAGTTCCGAATGATACTGCCATGCCACGCAGTGCCCATGACATCTGTAAGCATTTTGTGTTTAGCGCCAATTTTAATCCAGATGGCCCCGAGTTGAAAAATTTCACTTTCAGCTCTACCAAACAATCCACCAAGCTCATACCCCTCCGGTGCAGTCTCTGTGGCAAAATGATTAGTTTTTGTTCCTGATGAAACGGAATTGCCCAGGTTGGTGTTAAAACTGGCGTAAAATATGCTCGTGCGGCCATTTGTTTTGCCCCAGTGAACTTCCATAGAGTTAATGAACTCGTCTGGACCGAGTGTTAACGTAAGTGGAGGATTTCCTGCACCACCGTGGGTCAGCGTTAGATCACTTGGCTTCAACAGTCTTATGCCAACTTCATCAAGGCGACGGCCACTTCGCAAAGTAAGAGAATGAATTCTTTCTCCCAGGACAATCTGCTCAATATCAGAGAACGCTACTCCATGAGGGCCACCACGGACTTTGCTCAACACAATTTCCTCCTCTATCAGAGCGTTATTGCTGGTGAAAGGTGGTTCGGAGATGGCTTCAATACTAGTCCAAACCACTCCTAATAAATCGATTTCGTCCCCTTCGCGACCGAAGAATCCGCCCAACTGATAGCCTTCTGGTGCGAAAATAGTCTCACCCGTATCTGTTCGCTTTCCTCCTGATACCAAGTTACCTGCACTTGTGTTGAAAGTTAGGTGAACGATACGCGTTGAGCCGCTTACTTTGGCCCAGTGAAGCTCTATTGACGTTATATATTCACCCGCTCCCAGTATAAGTTTGTTCTCCTTTCCGCCTTCACCACCGTGGTAAAATAGCTCCGGGATCGGATCTGTGACGTCAAGAGCGATACCGTGTGGCCGTTCACCACTCCAGATCGTAATTGAGCTGATGATCTGACCAGATCTGGCCAAGGCCAAGTCCGAAAACTGTTTGCCGTGTGGTCCACCGAAGGACTCGCTCGAGATCTTTGCTCGTTTTCGCGGCGCTCTTCCATCACCATCGACTGGTAAATGGTAAGCTGTTTCTTCGAGTGCTTCTGTCGGTACAGGTGTGACGGTCTCGATGCTCGACCAAATTGCGCCCAATCTATCAAGTGCATGGCCATCACGACCGAAGAATCCACCGAGCTGGAAACCTTCTGGCGCAGTCACCGTATGCTTGTCCCGTGTTTGAGATCCTGAAGCAAGGGTATTGCCTTTATTTGTGCTGAAGCTCGTGTAGAAAACACGCGTTCGGCCGTTTTGCTTGCCCCAATGAACCTCCATCGATATGATGTGTTCGCCTTCGCCAAGTCGCAGAACCTGAAGTCTTTCTCCTCCCGTATATCCATGATTGAACATTTCAGCTCGAGGTGACATGATTTTGAGTTCCAGTCGATCGATACGGTCTCCGGCATAAAGAGTTAGTGACTCGATAATTTGTCCTGGACCCACTTTTGCTTTATCAGAAAACTCAGTGCCATGAGGTCCACCGAAACTTTCGCTCAACTGAACAGCGTTCTTAATAGTAATTCCGAGATCAGATGCTGGCGCCGGAGATTCCGGTGCACTAGGAGGTGGTGTAGATACAACTAAAGATGGAGCCCAGATTGCTCCAAGTGCATCGATCTCCCCGCCAGCACGTCCAAAGAAGCCCCCAAGCTCATATCCTTTTGGTGCTGTAACCATTTTTTTGTTGGAGGTCATCGACCCTTTTGAAATCTCGTTTTCGGCACTCGTGATAAACTTGACGTAGAATATACGCGTGCGACGTCCCGCTTTACCCCAATGCACTTCCATGGACGTAATGCGTTCGCCCGCTTCCAAAACGAGGGTGTTGCCAGTCCCCTCAGTAAATCCATGCCTAAATGTAGCTACAGTCGGACTAGTCACTTCCAATGAAATTCCATGAGATCGCTCGCCACCGTAAAGCGTAATGGATCCCACGGTTTGTCCAGCAACAATCAGAGGTTTATCCGAAAACTCTTTTCCGTGAGGGCCACCAAACCTTTCACTTTGCTGGAGGTTTTGCTCCACTTGTGAGTAGATTCCAGTGATTGCGAGAAAAAGGGTCGATAGTATTCTGAGCATCTCGTAGTCCTCGCTCTTGTTGTCTTTCAACTAGAATGAATAATGTGGTAGCGAGTAGATCAAGAAGCGGCTTACAATTGAAGGTCTCTATAGATCATACTTCTCACAGTACATGCGGTGTATTCTGAGTGCGGTGGGTTGCATTTGTGATCGGCGGCTAAACATTTATGACTTGAACGTAGTTCTCAAGGGCCATATGGTCAAGTTAATTCAACAATGCAGAATACGTATTAAGCGTTAAGCAGGGAGTGAATGAAGACGTGACACTTTCGGTAACTTGATAAATATCGTGCTAAAGCACTAACACACAACGCTGCTATTCTTACAAAGTTTACTAGCCTTTTCGTTCTTTTAAAAACTAGATACAACTTTAAGACTACAGCTTGAGACTGTACGGTGTGGTTCCATGCCTAAATTTTGATGTTATTAGTGTATACAAAATCGCGTTGTTTATGTAAATCCTTTGCGACGTATTGTTTCTAAATCGCATACTGCTACTTTCGCCAAAATAATTATGAAATCTTTGTGGACTTACCGATTAACCATATCGTCAAACGGTGCTGTATTGAAACGGTCGATGGTCAGATTGCAAACTATATGAAAAGGCTGGTGTACTTTTGGCCTTACTGATATTTCAAAAGGTCGGTCGATCTTATGGCCACCTTTATCGGCTTATTATGCAAGTGATACTTTGACATTTATCACTACAAAATTTTGTAACACGCCCATTCAGCATGAACATATGTTTCATCATTCTTTTCTCAGGAAATATATCGATTACTTACTTGTAAAAAAGTCCTGCACGCAGTACAGCCGAGTAATCCGAAAGTAGCCTATACTTACCTACTACGAATGCGTAATCCAAAAGCAGCCTATAACTAGCTGCGTGGAATTATAATCCACTGTAGTAGAAAGTACTGGATTCACGATCGGCCTCGGACATGTATTCCATCACGCTCTAAATAATTTTTGAGTCGGCAAACGCAGATTTTGATATACTAAGCATATGCCTAACGACAAAGTAAGTGCACAATAGCAAAGTGTGAGATTTACTTCCTATCAATATTTTTGCGAAGTGCTGGGGCCGTAGCGTAGGTTAACCTGCAGCGTAAAAAAACAAAAGCGTAAAGTTGGGTAATTGCCTATTCATCAGCGCATGTCGGTATCTAGAGAAACTTGTCAGATGTAATACTTAATTGTAAAATATTGAACAGGTGAGAAGAAAAAATGGGTGGATGACTTGAAGAAGTAGATCAAGAAGTAGAGAGAAGAACAACATCAAATGTGCTGCGCACAAAGTAAAGAAATCTCTTGCTGGGAACGGCGGTGTGCGGCTGAATTCGGGCGCGGACGAGCTTGATAAAGCGAAAAAACTACAATGATCGAGGCTTTGATAAATGAAGGCAAAAAGCTGGATGAAGAGTTTAATCAATAGCATTTTTTTGCGAATATGCCAGAGCTAAGAAAACAAACAAAGACATGTGCTGGCGGTGCTTCCGAGGCAAGACGATTGCGCGAGAAAGATGTCTTCAGTGGGTCGAAGAGCTTAGTCGATTGGTTGAAGTACGATTATACTAAGTTTTGAAGGATTTAGATGAGTAGGAGTCATTAAAAAAGATGCAAAATGTAACTGATGTCAAACATCGTCAATATTTTGATTCTGGTTTTATCTTATAATTCGAAATTCACTTATGGCTGCTGCGTTCGGAATTTTGATGGCTTGAGGAGTTTTGTTGCTAGATGACACTGCCGGCGATGAATCCATTCTGGGCATTCTAACTTTAATACTTCTGTTTACCTTGACAGACACGGCTAACGTATCGTATATCAACCGAACATCGAAGAACCCACATGTAAAGCTGGCTAGGGTCAACTCGGTGATCAAGCTCAAGAAGAAAGTCAAACCGAGTCATTTTCTCAGACGATTGGTTAACTTGTGAGCTGCAGCATCAAGGCATCTTCAAACTGCTGTCTTCGGGGTAATGACGAATTGAGCGATCACTGTCAAGCACGTTCTGAGCCAAGTTTACTGGAGTATTTAAAGCATGCGTTTCAATCTGTTAAGGCAGCTGCATTGGAACGAATGGAGTCACCCCTACATTCTCCTTTATTCATTCTTGGGCCTTTTCAGACGATCAAGGTTGACGACTTTTTGCCCCAGCTATTCGATGCTCGTTAAATGAGATGATAGAGCGATAAAAAATTGATGATCGATGTCGTGAAATCGTTTTTTTTTATGGCGAGGCGAATGGGGTACGCGCAACCTTTGGTGCGGTCGATGCCAGTGTATGGTCACAAGCATGCGTAGATAATTTTCTCGCTTAAATTCTCAGCAACGTCCTAGAGGCTATTTTTATGCAAGGAATATAATGGATATGTGGACCTATCGTTTCCGTTTTACTCAACTTGCATTGAGCAACTACTTTCCTTACCCTGCGAAAAAAATTGGATCATTTGATCTCTCTTGGAATTTTGTTGATGACAGTGTCTCCTGCTTGTTAATCTTACGATTGTTTTAAATTATCTCAATAAATGCAGTGACCATGACGCCAGCCTCGGGCATTGTGAAAACCTTAGAATCGGCGATATCGTTGGCGATATATCTATTGATTCGTCCAATGACGACAGCTTGATGTGGATGCAGTCGAAAAAATGATTGGGAATGTTGGATTGAATCTTGATCCGTACACCGTCACATGAAGCGTGTAGCGCTCTGATGCAGACAAAAAATTTCGACGTGGCTTGTCAGACAACTCTGCAGGTTCATTTACGAGAAAATTACACAGCAAAGACGTTTGCGCCAATTTAAGCAAAGCAAACGATGATGTGCAGACGAAGATTTTTCGATATTCTTTCTTTTGTTTGGCTGTGAAACGTATTCGATTTTCAATGACGACGTAGCTCATGCCTTTTTCCGGTGTCGTGGAATCTGATTGGGATGCAATGGCACGTGTGAACTTTAGCTTCATCCTACGTTATAATCCTGAGATACGATCAGGTAATTCTTGATGATAAACATTCGAAAGACGCGTGTCGTGGGCTGGCACCTGGAGCAAAACGATCGCTCGAATGCGTAGCGGCAAAATCAAATGCAATGGACGACGATGGCCTTTTGATTTGGTTGATGATGTACTGCGTCACATGTTCTTCTGTTACACTGTCGACAATTGGGTCAGGCTCGGACAGCCAGTATCTTAATTTACGGCATTGGAGTCCTTTAATTCGAATACTTAATTGTCAACATCAAGAATCACATCATCGCCTCAAGTCTAAATACAATGATTTCGCGTTTTGGATTAGTCAAGAATTAAAGTCTTCTTTTTTAAAAATTGTGAATCCTTCGCAAACCACAAAATTGAACTAAGTAAGCATGCCAACACTTAAGCGAGAGACGTAATGGTTCGTCACTTAACTTATTGTCGGACGTCTTCTACGATATCGATAGGAGGCCCGCCTCGCGGCAATCACATATTTAAACAGAAAAATACAGTGGACAACCCATTCTGTGTATCCTTTTGACGACTCACACGTTCGCTTGGATCAATTTGTACGTCAACTGCGATGCGATTCACAATTTTCCAAAAGTAAAGCATCTTTCTTTATGATATTTTACTATTTAAAGGAATAGTAAAATATCATATCTGCACTCAAGGTACAGTCATCGCTAAATGAGCTGTCAACAATGGGCAAAAATGTTGCAAAGTATGCGCAAAAACGCGGGCTGGATTTATTTTTACAAATGATAAATGTAATATTAGTATAGTTAATTTCACTTAAATCTTGACATGCACCTTTGACAGGAAGGACTAGGTCTTTGACAGATTCTTGAATCCGCGTCCTGGGGACAGCCTTCTCGTGCTGTGGCAGAACTTTCTAGTCAATACTTTCCTCTCATCAAAATTTTGGCCAATCAAAATTGCGGGCACAAGGTGTTACGACTAATTTGAATGCGGTTTCTGATGTCAATTTCCCTAAGCTTTTAAGGTTTTTACCTACTTTATTTAGCTTAGTTTTTGTTATTTTGTTAAGAAATTACAATTGAACACGTGTTGCATGCTGTCGTCAGCTCGTGCTGTGCAATGTGTTGTAAGGAACCAGCTGTCTTGCAACGCTCTATACCGAAGCTACCTATCACTTTAATCGGTAAGCTGCAGAACCCCTTGGAACCTACTTCAGATATACTATAGCTTAATAACATATCAAGAGCTGAAGTAGAACTATTTCTACAGATTTGAAAAAAAAATCTATATGCATATATATATATATAAATTGGTGCAAGTTTGTTATAGATTTTTGTAACCGGTTAAACAAAAGAACAACAAATGTGGTAGAAACATACCACTTACAAATTTTGATTTTTTTACAGTGAATTATTCATGCGTGTACCATCAATTTGATCGCACCGAAAAGTGCTGTGTATGATCTGGATAAGAAACGGACAGCATACAAGATGAACCTGAAAATAGGTTTACGTATGGAATCATATAACAGAGCGCAATTATTTATGCTGATGCTTAACATGCATAACCTCAAAACTAAAAAGTCAAAAGTCCTCATGAAAACAGTTGATTTCAAATCGCGATCGTATTCTAAGCTTTGCCTCGCCACATGTCACGTGAACCGACTCCATTTCGTGCATTATATGTAGCTACCTGGTAGGCAACAATTGCGTTGCCAAGCTACGTGACCGTGTGCGAGCCATGCAGGTCTTTGCAGTGTTGCAGGCGCTGATGTTCGTGCTAGTCGAGATTGTTTATGGCGCAACGTCGGACGAAGATATTCAGCTTAGTCAAGTGTTTGGTGGGCACGGAGGCGTCGCATTTTCGGACATTAAGTCTGTTAAGTTTGGACAAAGTGCCAGTACGATCACGATTCATGCGAAGGACGAGATTACTGGAGTGATTCTGCGGATTCTTACTCCAGCCGATCTGACGCTATCTCATGGCGGGTGTGGAGGCAAAGATTATACTTTGGTTCTTGAACACGGAGAGTACGTCAACAAGATGGAGATTCATTGGGACAAGAAGCATTGGCGAACACACATATTCTACCTTAAGTTTAGCACAAACAAAAACCGCTCAGTCGAAGCAGGAACAACAACGCATAGCTCGTCTACGGTCGAAGCCCCGGAAGGGTTCCAGCTCAGTGGGTTCTTTGGTCGCGCTGAAGGCGAGGTTTACCAATTGGGTGTGATTTGGGCAAGGATGAACGCCACCAATAAGGAACTGACCGATAAGATGGGCTCTGCGTGGTACGGGGATCAAATTCGAAATTGGGTTGGACCTGCAATTGGCAACGCGAAGGACTCGGCGTGCTATAGAAAACGATTTGTGTATGGAAAACATCAAACATGCCCTCGAGGATACAGCGCTAAGGGTATCAGTTGTTTGGCGCAGTGTCCGATTTCGTACCCAGTGGCGTGTTATGAAGAATGTATTCCACAGAATGACAATTGTCTTGAAGAGATTTTAAGCAAGGCCGCATCTGTAGTAGCAGCAGTCTTTAATGTCGTGACCGCAGGAATTTTCGGCGCCATCTTTACTTCGTACAAGAGCGCAAAACAGAATTTCGTCTGTGCTGCCAATATTGTAGGCGCAGTCAAGTCGCTTATTTACTATCTTCGATTTCAAAGTACGACGGCACCACAAGGGACGGTCGAGGAGATGCTCGCTATTGCTTACCAGTCCAACGTCGTCCTCTTTGACCTACCGATTGCAGTTTCCCATTGTCTCGGTAAAGAAGTTCCAGCAAACGTCGAATTTGCTAACGTTGTATATATCATTGTTGAGAATATTGTCAAGGTTGCGATCGTCCATGGCGACGATATGCTCTCCACTGCTACTAACGTAATAGCTGTTCTGCAAAACACAAGCGTCATTAATGGTACCGAAGATACTACTGTTGAAAAACTTCAAACCTTCCTCGAGTCCAACACGACATGCGGATACCAATTAAAAAATCTCACTGACCATGTCATTTTGGCTGTCCGAAGGGTTCACCAGAAGTATCCTAGCGCAACAACTTCTGATATTCGCATCAGAGTCAGCGAGTCTTCACTTGTTTTACAAGAAATTCCCATAGCTACTAACAATTGTATGCACGAATTACTGAAGAACAAGACTATAAAAGCTGCCTTTGAAACTCGTGATCTCATTCGACGGACGTTTGGAGTGATAGTGGATCAGCTGATTGAAGGAAACTCAACCGACTTAGGCAAATCAGTTGCTGAAGCAGATTACACCCTTGAAGCAGCCAATTTGGCACTCGTTGTGCTTAGTGGCCTAGATCCGACAGGAATTACGTGGATGGTGTCGCAGTTTATCCAGCCGACTTGTGGACCTACACTTTTTGTCGGCGAGATTGACGACGGGAATCTGTACGATGCACTTGGACTTCGCACGATGGAAGAAGCATTTACAGGCAGTTACGGCACATGGACGAGAAAAGGAGATGGGATGGTGGACTTTTATTTCGAAAGCAGTGACACAAGTGACATGTCGGTCGAGCTCATCTTAGGTGCAAAGCCTTTCGTACGGGTAGATGTTCCAGCAGGAACATCTGTCAAATGGAGTGAAAAACTCTCAACAATGCAGGAACAGGTACTGTACATGCATCGGTGGCACAGAACTGCAATTGGTCTTTTAATGTCAAATGGAGGCTCATTAGTTATGTGGGTCCCGCGGTCGAGTCAAGGAGGGCATATTACAATGCACGTTCGAATTAACAAAAGTTAGTATGTATCTGAGTAATTCTAGTAGACTTTGCAGTGGAATCGTAGTGCGTCAATACGTGCTTTTTCTTACGTTCTCCTGATCGCTTAAATCCAAGGCCACGTCAGCACTGATAGCAGTTGTGAACTCAAACGCAGTGCATTGTAATATATTTGACCACTGTCGAGAACACCCCTGGCGTAGCGATCGAGTAGCTTTGGCACTACAAATAGTAAGCTTGCAGCCGCAGCGTTCAGACCAGATGATTATTGAAAAAGGGAATTGCGGCAGTAATCAATGGCAGTAATATGGCTGCCAAACATAGCCATGAAAATCGCTCTACTTGCCTGCGCTAGTAGCTTGCAAAGTGCTCAGTCAACCAGTGCTCGTAGCTAATTTTGCATACTGTAGGCCACAATTGAACGATCGTTTTGCAGTAAAATATGACATTTAGAGATGCCTACAGCTTAGCGCTTCTATTCTAGCTAGATGTTTAATCAGTGTTCTAATTGAAGGAAAACAAGCATCTAACTTGCAATGAACTGTAAAACAAAAAAAAACAAATTTACAATGGTTAAGGAAATTCGATCAGTGATTGGCCTTATGAACGCAGAACCAGGTACTCTTAGCAACCTAGGACGTCATCCATCTTAATGCATTGTATGAGTCGCTGTCTTTAATGTTGCTGATAAAATTCGATTTTGCGCATATCCGTCAGATTCTAGAACGACATGATATCCACTGCAACAACTTTTCCATCTCCGTCGTAAATGTCTCGTCTGGCAGCCGGAAGAATACTTTCATCGTATTTTGAGACAAATGTCGCGTCTTAACCGCAGCTGGCTGGTCTTATTTACAAGCAATACCTAAAAGCAATGGTTTGTGACAGAGAATATCATGCAGTACAGTGATGACTGACATTCACGCGAATATGGTGATTTCCTTGCAGCTCCAATTGAAGATTTTAATGATTTTCATGGACGATGTTGATGTATCAGTTTTGAGCATTGTGGATTCACGACCTTGGTTTGCTATTATCGACACAATCGATGCTAGTGCTCATCGACCAAACCTAAAAAAACAGTTTTTTTGGCGATCGAGTAGAAGAGTCGAACCAAGCCTTTTTTCTAAGTCCTTTATTTAACTCTTAAGCTTCAAAACATCAAGGATCTTAAGGTGCTATTTGCTGAGTTTGTTGATGGATCTAAACGATTATGGCATTTATCTTTGTTTAGCGACACGCGCGTGTTTAGTCAACTTGCTTTGCAGTCCTGAAAGAAGCATAAAAATAATTTCAGGCAGCGGTACTGAATCGAACAAACTTACCTTTAATTTTTCCTTCAAGATAATCAAAATTGATGACTTCTTGCTCCGGCTAGTTGATGCTCTTGCGAAGGAGAAAGGCTATACGAGTTGATTCGGCCGATGTGGTGGCACGAGTGTATTCATGGTCAGGCGTATGGAGTATGCACAACGCTCGTTGCATTCGATATTAGGGTATGCTCACATGTATGCGCTATTGTTATTTGGAATCTCGGCAAAAAGAGGCGTTTCTGATGCAAATTAAGATGGCTCACTCTCATAATGTGGACTTATCCTTTCTAGTTCATCTCGCAGTGAGTTTCAACCTGCGAGCGTAACGTGATCGATCGACTTTGCGTTTGTGACGGTACCATGTGCTATTTAATCTTGAAACTGTTTTTAAATCTCCAGCCAACGCAACAATGGCTCCAGCGTCAGGCAACGTTGGATACTTCTGATTTGTTTATCGATTGGGACAGCTTTGATGTGGATGCATCCGTAATGATGCTGAGTAGACGTTGGATTGGATTTTGATTTGCATGCTCATCACAATAAAAAAGCACCTGTTGTGCTCTTGTAGCAGATGTAGCCTTGTCGAGTGGATGCCTTGGAGCTATGACACTGTAGCCATCTATGACATTTAAACAAACATCTAAAACCATAAAAAGCTTTTTTTTACTTCTCTGGATAATACAAATTAACTATATTGATGATCTCGTTCATCTCATGGCGCGTAGGATTGGCGATACTAGCGACACTGGCTGCGTTTTTCCTCTCTCGACCAGTTATCGAGCTACTCCTTTATATAATTCGCGCCCGACTTGACCAGCGTGTGCAGTGCGGGCATTTTTGTCTCTGTTCATTGGTTGAGTGTGATACTAATATAATTATCCTCATACTATAGATGGATCGCAGACGTGCAACACTACATGCTGACATATCTCTGGTGGTTTCTCTTTCTCATCCTCGTACGCGATGTAGTAGTCCGACACATACTTGACTTGGGTGATGAAGAAGACGAGATTTTGCAATACTCAATGTACATTGTGGCCGTTCCACTTGTGCTCGGTACATTTGCCATGCGCAAAGTCGTAACGAATGTACGCATCAATAATATTTCCTTGTTTTCCTTGCTCAAATTGACATTATCATGTGTGCAGCTTTTTGTCCGGTATTTTAAGTTGGATCCATTTTCATCTGACTACGACGCGCGGATTTTTGTCATTACTGAATCCATTAAATTCGTCTATTTCGTCTTCATCCTGATCGAAGTGTTTTATATCTTCTTCCTATCTAACTCGCTCATGCGATTTGTCCTTGTTGCGGGGCTTCTAAGCGTTGAATTAGTTGTTATTTTCTCTGGTTTTACCATCGTGAGTGCAATGCCATTTGATTCATTGTAAAGAGATGCAGTGCTTACAAGATTTTATGTTCTTCGTTTGTTTTTAGCTAAAAAACGTGGCAACAGGATTGTTTCTCATTTTTGCTGAGCCATTTCGAACTGGTAGTGAGGTCAAAGTACGGCGAATGCTGGGTTTTATCGAACGAGTATCACTGGCAAGAACACTCATGCGACGAGAGGATGGATCGCGAATATACGTGCCGAACGGAATTTTTGCTGATAATTACCAAACGAGTGGCAATGCTCAAGACGCTCACACGCACTCACTTATGCTGCATCTACACCCCTCGACTTCTTCCCAGAAGATGAAAGACTTTGTGCAAGAGCTGAACGTTGTTCTGCAGCCATATGCTTTGTCCGCAGAAGCGCTTTCTGATATCCGGAGAAATCGGCGCCAGGCTTTCGAGCACATATCAAGTAACGCAAGCCGATTAGAAAGTGATGATAGCGTACTTGGTTATCGACATCAGACGACTGAACTAGGCGATGGAAACACTAGTACACCGCGGACAGTTGGAAGGTCAAGTGCAATTTCTAGCGTGTTCGATCGAACTGGCCGCCCGATTGTACCACCAACACCACCTGTGCAGGTTGATATTTATGCCATGTTTAAGGTCAAAGTGCTTGTTTTTCTGGATCGTAATAGTTACAAACTGCTTGAGACCGCGAAAACTGAGGTAAGCTGCTGTACCAATAATCAGTAAACTCGAATTTTTTCACCACCATTTGCAATTTTAAGGTGAACCTTGCTATAATCGACACAATTCAGCGGCTCAATCTCAACGCACAACAAATAGCCCATTAATTCCAGCATTGTTCGACATTTGATAGTTATTCTTGGTTGCCACGAAGTTCACAAGGTCGACGTTGCCTCAATAAACTGCCATCACTAAGAGCACGACGCTCAATTGGCGCACTTGCCTGCGTTGCTCGTCTCCGTTGGTGATTGTGAAAGCCAGATAGCGGAGTCGATTTATCACTTAAGCTTGAATCATATTCATTAGATTTAACCGCAGACGGATGAGTCGAAGTTCGCGAGCGAGTACTATTTTGTTCCCGAAATAAACTCAATTTGGACTCTGCAATGATTGCAGTAATCTGAAGCACGATCTAAGATAGAACAGCTTAGAGGTAATTAATCCTGACAAAAAGTTTCACAAACTACTTACCTCTGTTTTTTCGGCCAGAATTTTCCTGATGTGTCGCTCGTGGGTATAATAGACAACATGCAAAAGATAGGGCGCTTCGATACTGATCCAGAAACGCCCTTGCGACGGCGTCTCTTCCGATGCAAGTTGTTTACTGCGCTCGTAAAGATGAAGCATATCCCACCCTCCTCGCGGCTTCTCGAGTCCCAATACTTTACTCTTCATATTAGTGCGATAGTTGGCCATGTGCTGTGTCAGATAGTTGTCCAACTCTTGGATGAGAGCGCGCAGTGCTGTCGTCGGTGTAGAATAGCTCAGATGCACAGGAATCACGCAACGTCTGTCTAAATTCTTGCTTTGCACTGTAACTGAATTTTCCAGCATAATGCTATTTGGGATGTAGACTAATCCTTTGTCGTACTGACGCAATGAGAAACCTTGAAGAAATAATCGTTCCACTACGCCTTCGTGGCCTTGAAACGACACATGAAGTCCACTTTTAATCTGTTCATCTTGTAGCGACATCAACCCACCCATTATATTCTTGAGCTACATTACAATTGGAGCAATGAGTCTAATAAGCTTAAAAAGTGGATGTAGTCGCGTACCCAAGAATGGGCACCAAACACGAACACGAACTCAACCATGATCACAGCCACTGTTGACACTTGGCCCGACTCAAAGTCCGTATATTGCCCGACCTCATCTATAATACACGTTGATACTACGGCTGCCACCAATAATACTTTAATCACCTGCGAAAATAATCAAAAATTGGTCGATTAAGAAGAAGCTACAGTACCGATAGACGCACCCCAATGCCCTCAGAAATGATCATGACTCGATTATAATCATCATCATCTTTCGATACGGCTCGACTCCAGCCTTGAACACGAACGATCCCCCACGTGACGTAATTGCAAAAGCAGATGACAACCCACACTAATGGGGGACCGAGAAGCAAAGTGATGATGCTCTCGAGAGAGCCCGATTCCATATTCAAGAGATTCTCTAAGTCCATTACAAAGGCTGAAAACCAACCGAGTAGAACGAATACTACCCAAGAAAGAGGCCGCAGTAGCATCTTCTCAAACTCTCGCAGCCAAGCAAAGACTGCTGGTAGAATCCGACGAGCCACGCGCAACGAGAATCGCACAATCTCTACGCGAAGAACGTAGGACGCCACAAGGATAGTCAGACCTAGAAATACACGCCATTGATCACTAGACGAAGCTTCTCCTTCGACAATTATGTCAACCGGATCATCTACAACCGAAGTATTGGTAAGACTGCTATTGCTCATAGTTGCAGGTCAAATTGACGCGAGTATTGTTTCTTTGTAGCAGAGTACTGATTTAGCTCGAGCTTAAAAAATTCGAACAGACACAATTTAAAGTGTTTTAGCACAGGATATGAGCATTTATTTGCTGATTCAAAAGTGTCGAGTTTATTCTTTGCCAGATACAAATCACATAGCGACTGCACTAAGTCTCGAGTTTCTTAAAAAGTGTGGGCCCGCATAAGAACTCGATTCGTGTTCCGGAAGTTAATCAACGCTTTCGCTTGGTTAGCAACTCAGATCGACGAAATACTGATGTCGCAACCTGTCGAGAATAATCGAGAAGACGACAGCAGTACATTTGACTTTGACTTTAAGAATCGTCTGGATACATATAAGCATAGAATACCGTTGCTGGAGGAGTAGTAGTGATTCCATAAACAGTAGGCAATTTGTGCAGTAGATGGCAATATGCATCATTTATTCCTGTTTCCACAACCAGTTGCGCCTTCTAGGCCAGTTACTGAATTATCTGTCGTTTCATCGGACCAAGTATGACATTATCAACTTCTTTATCTGAGAATTTTATCATCTACTCTTCCTGGGTATCCTGTCGTTTGAGTCTGCAGGGCGCCATAAGTAGTTTGCCACTACTGTAGAGAGTCCAAACATTGACTAGTGCAGCGGGGCTGCCGTAGCTTAGCGCTTGAGGAAGCGTAATTTAGGTCACCGACC
>NW_020187271.1:654912-655636 GCF_900000015.1 Plasmopara halstedii
TTGCTTTGGCATGAAGACGAAATGGCAGGGCAAACGCGGTCCAATGCAATGTCGCTGTTTAAGTTGAAAGATGATGGTCATTATTTTATCAAAATCAAACAGGTGAAACAATTTCTGTTGGTAACCCGGTTCGTCGGTCGCGGTATGTCTTCGCGATGGCTGCTGATGCAATCCAAGATGCAAAGGATATCTGCGATATTTCAAAATTAGGTGTTTGCAATGATTATCTAGTTGCTTCCTATGCTAGGGTTGCTTGCGCAATATCAATTGAACATATCGCTCAGATTTTGGGCAGTAAATGGGCGTTTTCTGTGGCCTCTGATGCATCAACCGATGCTCATCAGGTCTCTTGGAATGACGTTCGGGTACGGTACTACCAGAAGTCTGCTATTGAAAACCTCCACTTGATTACGATCCCATTTTCTGGTCGGCACACAGGCGTCGCCATGTTCGAGATGTTTACAAAACTTTTCGATTCAATATGTTCTTTGTAGCGAGATAAGCTAATTGGATGTTCCACTGATGGCGCAGCTAACATGCTAGGTTGTCTGTCAGGAGTTGTTACTCGGATACAGCAAGTGGTGAAACCCAACTTCATTCGAGTCTGGTATTTGCTGCATCAAATCGATATTGTCATGCAGAAAGTCTAAAAAAATGCTGGCTGTAATTTCTACAAGACCCTGACCTCATTGATCTCATTTTTGCGTCGACAAAAGAATCTTGT
>NW_020187271.1:656585-658208 GCF_900000015.1 Plasmopara halstedii
CTCATTGAGCAAGGAAGTTGTTATTTCCAACAAATGGATTTGCAGTGTCTAATGGACACGCGAGCCTCGTCGAGGCAATGATTGATTGGAACTGTAAATGTTCTCAGTTTGGATGGGGGAGGGTGTAACGGGGTCATACGAGTCCTTATAACAGGGTGCGTGTCACACGAGATGTGAATAATGTGACCACACACCCAAACAAGAATACGGAACGGGGCTAGGTAGCCAGTAGTTATGAATGTATTTAGATTTTACTATATATATTTAGTGTATTTGGAAAAAATTATTATTTCAAAATTAGGATAAAAATATAAATAAAAATCAGTTTCGATTCTGAACATAAGTGTTCGTTTGCCTTGGTAAGACTTTTAAGTACTTTTAGAGGCAGCGGATTGCGATCCGCTGCACTAGTACTTGGTTCCTGTATAGAACGAAAGGTCGGTGACCTAAAGACGCTTCCTCAAGCGCAAAGCTACGGCAGCCCCGCTGCAGATTTCCTAAACGAAGTCCGACTTTAGACCCGCATCGAACGTGAGAATAATACCAGGATAGTCGCAAAGCATTTGAAACGAGGCTCTCACGAATTCTCGTTCGCTGAACAACCCAGCCATTTCACAAATGCTCCTTCCGAACGCGGACATCTCACTCCACCACCACGTTCTTGACATGGAATTCCTGTCAAACAAAAAGAGGGGAGGTGCCCAAAAAGGGCATTGCCTCTGCTGCTTCTATGACTGCCTCACAGTCTTCGTCTGATTTGGAATTGTGTTTGACGAAGACAGGAAAATTCCTTTTGCTGGTGGACCGGTAGATGATCGAGGTATTTGGCCGGGTGTCCAGGGCGTGAAGGATACTTGACGGGTCATATGCGAAGCTCGAGATCTCGCATCGTGTCATGGAAACTCGCCCGGGGTTGCAATTGAGAATCAAATTTGGCAATTGGGGAACGCTATGCAGGTTCTTTCACCGTCTGCGGCTGCTGTCGCTGAGTTGCCGAGCCTTCTACCAAGTAATCTCGCTCTGATTCGGATGGATGATACTTTAGCAGTAATCGCCAACGCACTCTTCAGCCATATGCTTTCCCTCAACGTTTCGGCTCTCGCGATCGCACATTTGGCTACAAAGCTCACGATGATCCTCATCATTTTGAGGATGATGCTGAGGCGACGACGCCGAAGGGATTTAACTTCGGACCCTCGTGCCGAAGCTGTGGCTTTAAGGCCACATTCTAAAACCCTGCGTTTCATCCATGCTGGAAGTCGCGTCGTCGCGATAATAGGGCTGGAGGAGCCCTACGTTGAACTTCGAATTTGGATCGTAGCGATCTTGACAGGTGAACCGATGCAGCGAAATGAAAGCTTCAGACTTCCCAAGCTTTAGACTGCATCGTCTGATAGTTTTTAGCAATAAGTTATCCTTAATCCCCCACAATAAAAGACATTCTGTCTTCACGACCTCGTCTATCCGAGTCTTCCTTTTGCAGATCTTTCGAGTTCGCCATTGTGTCTCGCACCCGTGTGATTACATTCACACGACCCATGATCAATGAGTTCAGGGCTTCCTTTTACTAGCGTTTCACAAGCGCAGCATTGATTGTATCAATTTTTGAGGCAACGGTTTGTC
>NW_020187271.1:658218-658715 GCF_900000015.1 Plasmopara halstedii
AGAGCAGTGTGACGTCATTGACGCCTTTTTCCGTGCGAAGCACGACGCAGAGATGGTACGTGAGAGCAAGTCTCCCCATTCGACACCCACGTTTTGTCTCCGGAAGCCGAGCGGCCAGTGGCGTATTGTTCATGCTCAACGCTGCCACCGTTCCGGCACAGACGCCGATTTTTAGGAAGAATATGTTCTCCAGAATGACATGGTTGAAAGAACAAATTACAGTGCACTCGACTTGGTCGATAGGTATTACCAATTGCTCATGAGAGCGAGTGATATTCAGCTGACAGTGGTGAGTACTCCGAGCGGCATGCTCTGGGAGGGGCTAGTGATGTCCCAAGGGCTGTCGAATGCACCAGCAACATTTGATCGCCATGTGACGCAGTTGTTCAAGCCCCACTGGGCGTATGCACATACATACTTCGCCAACGTCTTCGTCCATAGTCGTGCGGGGCACGGGAGAACGGACGAGGAAAACCACATCGTCCCATTGATAGCGG
>NW_020187271.1:658725-659576 GCF_900000015.1 Plasmopara halstedii
AGCATGATCTGTGTAGATTACAAACGGCTTTGAGCCGAGTAGGTGCACCCTGAAGTTGACAAGTGCATTCTTCATCGCAAGATATTCCTTGTCGTGGACTGGGAAGTTCATCTCTACACACACTGAGCACTGCGTGCTCACATTTTGAAGCAGTCCCTGCGAGGCGTCAAATGCGAGGTCCTTGTGATGCGCGTGGAGTGGCACGTAATCTATTGAACACTGCTCACGTTTCGAAGCAGTTACACTGGACGACGCTGAGTATGTGTTGCCACTGGTCTCGCCGAGATGTAAAACCTCTATAGAGAGCAGACGGCGATGCCGTTTGCTATCTGCAAGACGAAGGACGTCGACCCTGATCCAGGATGTGTCTCAATAGATGATATCTATATACCCTCGACAACGGTATGACGGGGGAGGAAGACGGCGACGTCACCCTCGACAACGGTATGACGGGGGAGGAAGACGGCGACGTCACCCTCGTAGCGGCGACGTCACCCTCGTAGCGGTAAATGCTCTTCTTGAGCTGGACGTGATATCCTTCGAAGCGTTCGGTAGTGATTTGAAGGTAGGTGATTGAGCCGAGGTGGTCAATATAAGACCGAAAAAGGACATTAACTCGTCGTCGCTTCTGGATAAAGCTGTTCTGGAGGATACTAAGAGGGCGCTGAGCGCACGAAGTGGCTTGTCGATCCTGAAGAATCCTTCGGATCCGTATTATCCTTTGGTAAAGGAATTACAAGACGTCGTTTTCAAAGCCTCGCCGCTGGTCATACCTCCGGACCGAGGTGTGCGCCATGAGATCGACCTGGTTCTGGGAACCAAATACTGCGTAACACGCCAATGGCCCCTGC
>NW_020187271.1:659586-659724 GCF_900000015.1 Plasmopara halstedii
GCCAAGGAGGATCCATATCGATTCCAGGGCGTCGGGCAATTATGCTCGACGCTCCACGATGGAAGAAAGTTTTCTGTATGCTGAAGCGCTGAAAGCGCGGTTGGGTGACATCGTCACTGTTCGCCTAGCGACGGGGAC
>NW_020187271.1:659734-659865 GCF_900000015.1 Plasmopara halstedii
GGCCTCAGTGCCAAGTATGGTCTCACGGTACATCAAATGCATGTGAAGACAGCTTTTCTCAATGGACTTCTTAAAGAAGACATCTTTATGGTGCAGCCAGATGGCTATGTTGACGAAAGTCATCCCGAGCA
>NW_020187271.1:659875-664035 GCF_900000015.1 Plasmopara halstedii
TACCAGCAAGATTCAATCGTCTTGTAACACAGTTGTTTAGGCCCCACAGCGCGTATGCACAGGCATACTCTGACGACATTTTCTTGCACAGTCGTGCGGAGCACGGAAGGACTGATGAGGAAAACCACATCGTCCATTTAAAAGCGGTGCTCGAGTGCATGCGCACGAACAAACTGTACGCCAATGCAGACGAGTGCATCTTTGGCGCAGAAGAAATTCCATTTTTTGGATGCTTCATTGGAATGCGTGGCCTTCGAGCGGATCCCGCTAAGGACAAGACCATTGTAGACTGGCCTGTTCCAAGGAACCAAAAATTACTTGCACAAGGGGCTTGGCCTCGCCACTTGTACAAGCATAGCGCAAGTTTTGCGGAAATGGCACGGCCATTGTTAAATCTGCTTAGGAAGGATATATAATGGTGTTAGGAGCATCGGGAAGCTTTTGACAGTGTCAAAGACAGCCCCCTTTATGCACTAATACTGGTGTTGCCAGACCCCGATCGTCCTTTTAGTGTCGTCTGTGATGCTTCGGACTTTGCCATCGGCTGTGTACTGCTGCAAGCAGACGCCGACAGGCGAGATCGGGCGATTGCTCTCGAATCTCGCCGGCTTGAGGCTGCGGATATTAACTACCCAGTCCACGACGAAGATTACTTGCGATGAAGTCTGCACTTGTCAAATTCAGGGTGCACCTGCTTGGCTCAAAGCCGTTTGTGATTTATATAAATCATGCGTCTTTACGCACTGTAACAAAGTTGCCTCGCCTCTCGCAGAGGATGGCCAGATGGCTCTCATTCTTTGCAGAATATAATTTCGAGGTGAAGCATAAACCAGGAAAGCAGAATGGTTTGACTGGTGCGTTGTCACGCAGATCGTATTATGAGCTTGCTCACGTCACGACGGTGACGTCGTTAGTGACGGATTTGATCCGCGCCGCATTACGCGGGTGGCAGTGTGTGTAGCGCTGCTACAGGCTCTAGTTTGGAAACTCGGACAAGAAAATGTCCTCTGCTTCGTGCTTCGCACGAAAAAAAGGCGTCAATGACGTCGCACTGCTCCTTGAACAAGGACCATGGGCGTGTTACGCAGTATTTGGCTCCCGGAACCAGGTCGATTCATAACGCACACCTCGGTCCGGAGGTAGAACCGAAGGCGGGTCTTTGGAGACGACGTCTTGAAAATCCTTTAGCAAAAGATAGTATGGATCCAAGGGATTCCGTAGGATCGACGATCCACTTCGTGCGCTCAGTACTCTCTTAGTGTCCTCCAAGACAGCTTCATCCAGAAGCGATGACGAGTTTATCTCCTCGTCCGGTCTTACAATGACCACTTCGGCCATGCATGCGGGATGCTGACAGAGTTTGTCGTCAAACATTAGAATTTGGCGTCAGCATCCCACATGACCTCAACCAAAGGGGTCTTCGCCCTCATCAGAATCGAAAACTTATCGTTTTACTTCTCCTTCACATTAAGCTTTGTAAGCGTAAGAAAATATTATGTAAGCCGTGTCTACATCGTGATAGAATACGTAACCGGCTACACGTATCGCATAATTTAATAGTTGAGCAATGTTTGTGTATTTTCACAACAAATGATAATGACCCAAGTGACGTGGAAATTTGTGGCTTTAGTATCATTCCTGTGACAGCGGTCGCATTATCTTGATGCTATGATCGGAAGCAATAGCGTAGACTCCGCCGCTATGTGTCAGTAAGCGATGCCTACGCATACACAATTGAATTTCTCAACGCAACCGGTGGCTTCAAGTCTGGTCGTGGTAAAGCAAGACCCAATCCTCTCAACGATCTCCAGTGTACCTTGACGACGTTCACTTGTATCGCGTTAAGCTTTTCTCATTCGACTGCTACACCAACCTCCATGGTCCTCGTAGACGATGAATGGCCGGCTGGCATTAGACGTCACCTACCCTTTCTAGCTAAATTGTATTCATCCGAGTTTCAAAAGATGCAGCTCCTATTAATATCAGTCTATTTAAAAGCGATGTGTGGCTGCAGCATCGCATTGCGCCACGCATCGCACAATCACGGCGACATTTCTCTTCCTATTTTCAAGCGGTCTTCGATGGTGCTTCAACTCTTTTTAAATGGGCCTCCGGGGTCAGGAAAAACGACTTTAGCCAAGCTTTTATGTCAAGAGTTCAATCTTGAGCTCGTTGCCACAGGCGACTTGTTGCGGGAAAATATCAAGATGCAGACAGCCGCTGGTCGTAAAGCTGAACGTTGTATTGCCGGAAACAAGCTGATTCCTGATCGAGTGGTACTTGACATGGTAGAAGCCAAGATTACCAGCTGCTTGGCCCAAGGTCGGATGGGTTGGGTGCTTGACAGTTTTCCACGGACAGCTGACCAGGCAAAGCTGCTAACGGAGAAGCCACAACTTCGTCCTGCAATTGTGATATTGCTCGATCTACCCCGACCTGAATGCATTGCTCGTATCACTGGTCGCCGCTTTGATCCGGTGACTGGAGCTGTATATCACTCACCCGACAGCATGCCCCGGGATCCGATTATCCGGTCGAGACTAACCAGACGACGCGATGATACAGAGGAGCGGATTTTGCCACGATTCGAAGCATATAAGGCTTTCGGAGAGACCACAAATGAAATGCTTGTTTCTTGTCAAAGTATACTGCATCGAATTGACGCTTTTAAACCTTCGGCTGCCATTTTGGAAGAGATTTCTGTGCTGCTTCATTCGCTAGCAAAAAGGCCACAACAGAAATATTCAGTCAGCAATAACACTCACCATGAAAGCAATAACCAGACACAGAATATGGAAAAAGCGGTTTTAAAGGCATCAGTTCGACTATCCCCCGAGACCATTCTAGAAATGCCAGACGAATCGGACGACGACGATGGGATACAAACATACCGATACGACTGGGACGATAGCAACAGTCCAATAAATGGTAATCAACGCAAAAGTTCAATTGAGCAGCTTGAACCAGAGGACAATGAGCGTGACGTTGTGCAAGCACTTGACAATAAGTTATCTTCCTCGTTTATGGCGGCACTACCGCTGCCAGTTCTGCCGTCCAAGCCAGGAAGTTTAATTGACGATAATTCTCTCCCTCCTCCCCCAGGTCCAAAGCTACGACCCTTGCCAACGCCAAAAGGCAGACTGAAAAGCTTTTTAAAACCAAGTGAAGTGATTGAGTCGTCGGTTCAAATCATCGAAGGAAATGATATCCTTACCGCTCGAAGCAGTACCAGCGGTATTGCTCAAAGTAGCATGAATACGATGACTTTAGAGACAGCTGCTGCGTCTATCGATTTGAGCACCTTTAAAGAACTATTACTTGACGGTTTCGAGGCGGTCAAACACGGTCGGCGTGGTCGTCCACACCCACGACTCATATACACTGACCTTGGCTTCAAGCGAGTGTTTTGGCAGAAAGCTATGAACCCAGCTGATCGGGTTGGCAAAGGTAAGCATGCTCGAATGGAGCAGAGCATTGTTTTAAGCGATGTCATTCAAATCACGCGTGGCATGAAAACTGCTGTTCTCAAACGATCTGGTAATGTTGCGCGATACGAGTGTTACGTATCGCTAGTGACGCCACGACGTACGCTGGACTTGGAGTTGCCCAATCTTCAGTTAGCGGACTTTTTGCAACGAGGTTTCGAGCAACTTCTGCATCACTAAAGATACAGCTGCTTTGCTGTGCTGGCAAGGATAAAAATTGGGGATGACTAAAAAAAGCAATATTTAATATATTTTGTGGTTTGCATAACATAACACTCACAATTATGAGTCACATTTCCTTCAATATTTTATTGGAGGCTTTACTTTTATTCTGCGTATTAAATGACCTGCTAATTTACTGGTATCGTCATGCTGGCTGCAACGAAGTAGCTACTACGCTTACGCTTATAGTAAATTTAATGCAATTTAAATCAAGTTCCACCCCTGCACGAAGCATCATGGCCATAAGATATGTTTGCACCGACAAAGCAGGTCTTACAATTCATTACTCATCCCAATCACGTCTCATCTATGCAAATTACCAATTGCATCAATTTCATTTCTACCCTGTTAAGACAATCCAACCCAAAAGAATCATGCCGAAAGGTGTGTCACTTAGAAGTCTCCTACTATGGCATGAATCTATGGACAATAAGGATAAAAATTATAGTTCTT
>NW_020187271.1:664045-686648 GCF_900000015.1 Plasmopara halstedii
AAAGAGTCAATTAGCCCAAAAGAGCCTTCCCAAGGCTAATTAAAGAGTCAATTAGCCTTGGGAAGGCAATAATTACTCTTGGAGTAAGCGGATTGCGATCCGCTAACTCGTACTTGTTATAAGTATAGAACGAAAGGTCGGTGACCTAGATTACGCTTACTAAAATCCAAAACTGATTTTTATTTATTTTTTATCCTAATTTTAAAAGTTTAGATTTTCCTATATATATTTAGAAAAATCTAAATACATGCATAACTGTTGGCTACTTAGCCACATATCGTATTCTTGTTTGGGTGAAGTCACACCATGCACAACTCGTGTGACACACACCCCTGTTACCAGGTACCCGTTACAACTAGTTTCAGTGCGTATACACAGGCCGCAGCGTGCAATAATTGCTCGGGTTGAGAGCCGTTTTGGCGATTTCCTTAGTTATGTTGATGGTAAGGCGAGTATTACCACGACAAGACTCTAGTTGCTGATTGACTCTGGCGCAACACAGTGTATGGCATACTCAGAGTACATGAAGAATCACATGATACTATGGATGTTAACATGCACCTGGCGGACGATGGAGTAGCTTAAGCTGTCGACACAGACAAGATTATGATCCCAATGTTGACACCACGCGGAACAAAAAGGTATGCATACAGCCTTATGACTCATCAAGCTTTCATGCAATATTTTCTCTTTGGGGGCACTCTACAAATATGTCGCGGTCACCTTCGAGTGCAACAGTTGTTTACCGAAGCAAATGTATTCGATAGAAGCTTGTGCTCGCAAAGGTATACGCTTGTTAAAGCTCCGCGTAATACCGGTCAGCGCCAACGAAGCATGTGTGGCAAGCTTATCTAGATGCCATGAAGAAATCAGTTTGTAATTCTGGCATCTATCGAACACACCATGTCTTTGGTGACGCTTCAGCTTGGGCGGTAGTACTTCATGCGAGATCCATTGGGCATTGAACGCACGATCGTACGGTAGAAAACATTTACCGTTTTAATGACAAGGGTTTACCTACAAGAAAATCGCTGTTGTCAAGTCCGGGATGCAAATAAAGCACTGTGATTCCTCCAGGATAGGCATCATCGCGCACAGCGACGTCACCACCAGATATCTCACACGAATGACAGAATGGTTTTTTCCGTGCCGAATAAACCAGTGAGGTACGGTATAAGCCTCGTCAGCTTCATGGGATTGTTGATTTGCAGTCGCGTCGCCAGATTACGGACTGTCGCATGTCTCGTTGGAGACGTTGCCATTTCATAAGACGTTACGTGCAGCGTATGGGTCAGATAAACATGTTTTACGTTGCTGAAAGCTTTTGAGAGCAGGAAATTTGAACACTCTGATGTCGCGTCGTCGAAGCACGCAATCGCACGCCTTTAGCGATATGCCTTGCCCCCAGGGCTTACATTATTACAGCACGGACCGACATGATATCATACGTGCAATGGTGCTTCACGATAAGGTGTTTGGGTGCAGGATGGTCTACGCGGCACATGATTTCCATCTGGAGGGTCACTTTGAGACAGAATGGAGATATTGCGCAGCGAGGGCTATGCACCTGTGACCCAACATGTATTAGAGTGTGAGACCATATATATGTACGCACATGTGAGAACTTCTTAAGTTGAACCCTCGCTGCGTGCGGTGGTGATTTGACCTGTCTGCACCTTTGCGGGGTGTTGGCAGTACATTGTTATGGATACAACTCTAGACCTTCCAAAATGCGTTTGATAATACCGGTATTACGGCCTTTTTAAGCTCTCGAATGAAGAGTCTTATTACTGCTGTTAGCGATACTGTAGTCGGTGAGAATACAACCAAGCTGCTTCTCCAAAACGTTTTCACCACAATGACTTACCGGTAGCCATTGTATCGGACATTGATCCGCGCCTTGCTGTGAGATTTTTTTATTGTTGTTCGAAATATAGATTGAAAATTTTATCCGCAAACATATGGTGAGATGAAACGCATCATTCGCGCTGTGGAGGAAATCCTCCGAAAAATTCGCACAGCGGTTTGCTGTGCGGGAGCGCCCATTGGTTGACGTTGGCTTACATAATATGTGCTAACGCTGGGTTGTCTCATTCTACATTAAAACTGTTTCGGGAGTCATTGACATTGCTTCGATATTTGTGGGCGAGGACTTCAATTTCATTTTACTTGCTGGCAACACTTCGTAGCGAAAATCGTGATCACCTCTTTATGAGGCTAAGTGTGATGCATAACAGAGAACCAGGATATACAAAAACAACACGCCGAAGCCAGAAGAAGGCAAACACATACTTAGATGTTGTTGAGCAAAGCATTCATCTATCATTCACAGGCAGCATCTGCGGTCAAAAAAATTGTAACAAGCTACATTGAACCAATCACGATCGTAACGAAAATGTAGTTGGTTTTATATTGCGAGCAGAACCTTTGCTCGGCGAACGTCTACAGTTGTCAGTCATGTCACGTCCTCCTTCTTACAAGCCAGTCGGATGGTGAGAACTCAGTTGCAAACGAAGTTACTTTTTCAATATTTCCTGTAATTGAGCTATTTTCAATTCAAAAGCGGTGTCGGTGATGCTCATGTCAGGGAGTACGATGATGATGTTCAAAAAGAGCCATGAATTACCTCGGTTTTGGATGCTGGCCAAGCCTCTCTGAAAAATCAACGTGCTGCCACAACTGAGGGACCGAAAGATAGCCAGCCGCGGGAGAGTCAACCTTTGAAGTCACTGCTAGAAGAACATATGAGACCTACTGTCACGTGAAACAGGTTATAAGACCGATTTACGTTGTGATGGGCAATAGACGGCACGTTAGCAGAAAAGCAAACTCGGCCCCATTACACGGTTCATCTTGATGATTAACGTGTTGAACATAATCGTGACATACATCACGAAGTATTAGAACACTTTTAACTCGTTGAAAAGGGCGCGAAGTACGAGACTTGTGCTGATAAGACGCTAAAGTAGTGAGCGCCTCCTCTATGATTCTGCTATGTGCTGGCAGGTGGGGGTGGGGGTTTTAGGCCAGTCCTCGGAGAATCAATATAATCGACCATACTATAGTATAAATCGGCCGTTTTGGGCGCAACGGCCATCTCGGCCGTGCCTTTTCTGAACGTTGAATGTTTGTTTGATGCACGTATGCTTGCAAGAACAGGTACGGATTGGTGCAAAGCAGGAATCTAAACAACAGGTGCAGTAGTTACTCGTGGAGCAGTCATTTTGCGCACTTCTGTAAGATCGATGTTTTGTGAGCACCAATGTGGTGAACACATTAGTGGAATGATGAAGCGGGGGTAATTTTGCAGTCTTATTTACTGCACCTTCAACATTTGTCACATTTGTACGAAACTCAAGTTGCACTTAAATATCACATTGAATATCCATTACTAACAAAGTATCGGTACTATGACGATGATGAAACGAGAGGAAGGAGAGTCCGTTTAATACCTATGCTGCAAGCTTTAGGTCAGAATATACAACAAGTTATTATAAGATATAACGAAACGTGCATATTTAATACGGGCTTCAAAAGTATTTATATGATCTTGAGATGCCAGAGCTAACTATAGACCTAGTTACAATAGTCACCATCGATTTTGCTTCTGATGAACGCGCACGGGTCAAACTTCTGAGCGTTTGGTAACACGGATTGTAGGAGTCACAACTTGCTCTGTGCAATGTTCGCAAGACCCTCGTTCTATTACAGGTATTATTATTATTATTTCGTGGAAAACAGAAGCTAAGTCATGCTCATACACAACTAACACCCTGCCAGCATCAGTGACGTCGACTAGCAGCAATTCCAACACGAGCGCATATTAGTGCTGACCCATCTAGTATTAGTGCATAGTACACAAGAGTCGTTTATCCTCTTTCGCAGCTGCCACATAAGCTTTTCCTAATACCACGAGATCCTCGATAAGCCATTGCACTAAATCTTAAGTGTCGAGTGACCGACATGACAAACTACTTAACGATTTAATAATGCGGTTTATCGAATATATAGATTCCTTGCTCTTTTAAGGTTTCAGCACTGCACCACATGCTGCATCTGACCTTTACGCTGTAGTGATCGCCTCATCAGAACGCGATGACGCCATTTTTGATGCGTCAATTCTTAATTTGGGAGACACAAAATTACATCTGCAATAAGCCGATCGAGCTTATACCTTGATAAATGACCATCTTGCCGTTTCAGTGAAAGATGTGGTGGCAACGTCGCGGTGCGCAACGACACATAATCGGTACGATTTGTAGACTGCATTTAGTCAAGCGGATGCACCGTAAACTCAACAAGAGTATACTTCATTAAATGTACATCGTCGATATGAACAAGGCAGTTCTTCTTACATCTTTAGCCTGGCGAATCTCAAGTGCGATCACACGCTAATGCTTGATGACATCTGCGTGATGAACAGCGCAGCCTATGGCAAAATGAGGAAAGTACAGATGACATGAATGGTCGATTTGGATTCGAGCGAGCCAGAATTGGAGCTTGCATTTTCTTAGCCTTACAGGCCGCATTCTTACACCGCACTCCAACACCATTTGACATCCTTTAAATGGGAATTTGTTTGAGCATTGAGTCGTATCGGAAATTAGTACACTTCACTTGTGCGGATGGTTGGCCATGCCAAGTCTCTGTCTGATGTCCCTTTGAGACAGCATCACTTGCTTAAAAACAACGTTCGTAATATTCACGGGATGTGTCCCAGTGACACGGCATTCAATGCAGCTACATAGAATGTGTCTTGTCGGCACCATAGACACACTCTATGTTGGCAAACAACTTCTTCGGGACAAACCCTTGAGCACCACTCGCAAGTGTTTGTAAATGATGCTTCGCTCGCCTTTATCTGCTTGACACGGTGACAGACGAATAAATCGTCAGCAGTAATTTATGCGCAATGCGGTAAATTGCAGCGTCATTTGACAGTGAAAGTTGCTGTCATGTCAGATTGATTCTATGGAGTAACCGGTTGCTGTCAAAGCATTTTACTCGGCGAACTCACTGCAATTATAGAGATATCGCTGTCTTGCCTGGCATTTTGTCAACATTCATCAAAATGGTCAAGTGTACTACACACAGTGCATCCTACCATGCGGGTCTGCGTCAAATAGGAGTTGCATCAAGGATTTTGCATGCAAACAAGTTTCGCCACATGTCGTTAGCCTTTCCGACGCAAAAAATCGACGCCGATTAAGAAACAAACTTTTTCTCCCAATCAAGCTTTTGTTTCTTACAGATGAAAGCGGTTGTCACGTAAACATTGTTACCTAAGTAAAGGCTATTGATGTGTAACGCAAAATTTAATATGTCTAAGGTGGGCAACTATGACGGGATTACACGTACCTTTGTAAGAAAGGGCGGGTCGCACAGGATTGTGTGACCGTACATATGTTTACACAGTTAGTGTAATCACACAGTCGTGTAGCTACACCGTAACAAGAAGCCACCACGTGGCAGGATTGCCGATAGTAATGCATATTACTATATTACTATATTAAAACATAAGACTATGATATTGGCAGCTCTGCCGCAAATAAAACCATTAAATACAGTTTCGTTTTTGAACAGAAGTGTGTGTTTGCCTTGGTCAGGCTTTAGTACTTAGAAGTAGCTGGTTACGACCCACCACAGTTGTACTAGTTCTTGGAAAGAACGAAAGGTCGGTGACCTTAGCCTAGCTCCTCTAAGCAAAGACCTACGGCAGCCCCGCTGCAGCAGCTCTTTCTTCGAGATCAGTCCTAACACAGTAATACTCGTTTGTATCTTCCCAACAAACTAATCTCAGGACACTTCAGCTTACAGCCGTAATTAAACGTCTCGCCGAGATACCTTCTGGAGACCGCGAGGGGCAACAGCAACTTCACGCCTTATTCGAAGACCGCGGCTCACTTCCACTTTTGCCTGCCAGCATTAATCAAACTTTGCTAATGACAGCTGAACCAAAGCCGTCGCAGTTTTTTTTTTTCCATTATGTTGAAGTCTCATACAAGATCGATAGCTGCTTGTACGCATGGATAGCGTTTCAAATTTGCCATCTTCTATACCACTGTGTACTAAAGGCAGTCGCGTTTCGTACGATATTATATGACAGTTTGAAATCTATCCGTATTTCCACTGCCTCACAAAGTTCAGGATGTACGTTTTTTTAATAGTTGAGTGGACACATAATGTCTCTGAACAGGCTGCACCTGTTCGAAGTCCCTCCAGTACGATGGCTATTGCTGTTACCCCAATGGATGATGGCACTTTTCTCAAACAATATTTGAAGCACAACAACCTCGCTTATGAGACAAGATTTAGACGTGATGTGAGAAGGACAGGCCCGACTTGGAGAGAGGATGAACGATATAAGGCCTTCAAGGCAAACTCGCAACTGAATTAAACTGAGTTAATGGTTCCTAGCTAATTGCAAACAACCCAAGGGTTTCCAGATGTCTTACAAATAAAACGTTGGGCTCCTGATTTTTAAATAAATGGTGTACGGAGGTTGAACCTCAGCTTCAGCGTATATACAAGACCTTGGGTGTACAGAGCCTGTACTTTGAAAAGCTTAAACTTCAATTTTCGTGTAACGTATCAAATAAAAGGGAATGGCTTACGCCACCCACCTCGAAAGACAGAGACGTCGGTCTCGTCACCAGTACAGATCCCCAATTAGGGACCAGCATTCTGTATCATACAGAATGTTTGTGACTTCATTTAGGATGTCACGTATGCATTTGGGAATCCCATACTGTAATCAGCAGTTATAAATTTCAACAATGCATACAGAACGTACTCAGATGTACCTTCATGAAATGTCTAGTATAGCCCATTACACTCCCGTAGAGGGTCTAGCACCATTGCCGTGATAAGTGTTTTCATAATCATCCAGTCTTTGCCTCCCTAAAAGGATGCACAAAATTTGAAGCGCAACCGATCTGCACCGTTCGGCGATGCGAACACCCGCGAGATATCCTCCGTCAAATTAGCTCATGTTGGGAATGCAATATTCAATCTAGGAACTGCACACTGGAATACATTCTTTTGCGTATCGCCTAGATTAAATACTACAAGCTTAATGCGGTGATGCTCTCTTTCCAGCATGCGAAAATAATTCTCGTCTAGAGAAGAGAATTTTACACCTTCTCGGTTCGTAAAGGTCTGGAATCTCAATATCAGCGGTCTTGCCGTGTTTGTCTTATGTGCACCCACAGACGCCCGGCTTGATTCTCCCGGTGAAGCCTCACCTTGAATGATCATGCTGATAGCCGCCATCAAGCGATCATACACTGCAATCTGACCCTTTGGTCGCCAGTTTCCTGACCCGTCGGTCCAACGATAGACATGAATTTCAAAGTATGTCTAGTTGTCCCTGTATTAGGCACTCGAACGACTAGCGTTTTATTCTCAAAGATGATAAATTTCTTTCACAGCTCAATCGTGGAATTTACTACAAGAGCTCCCAAGTGCAACTAAATTGCCGTGTGCTCTGCACGTAGAAAAGTTTTTGACTAAAAGAGTCTGTGCTGACAAGCGCAGAGGATGGATTCTTACGCTCCAGTCAGGAGCGCAACCGAGTAGAGCGCTGGATTCTAGTCCCAGCCGTCAGAAGTCGATCCTCTCTGCTCTCAAGGTTGTGCGCAACTTTGTGAACGATACAACCTATGTTCTCTTTTTTTAGAATCAAGCATTTCCACTACTTAATCACTATTAACCTGTTGAGAGAAATGCCAACAATGTGCGATACTTTTCAATTTAGGCGTGACATCCTTAGACCCTCTTCCGAAACTATTTGCTTAGATTGCTCTGATATTCCACGAGCGAATTTAGGATGAATTTTAACTCAACTAATATTAGAAAAAATACTAAAATACAAAAAATAAATTTACGTATTACTATAAATTTATTGCTTGACGAGCGGCTCATCGCCCATATGTACCACGGAGCTCTCTACGGAGTCTCACCAAAACTCCGATAATCACAATGCAGAAGTGTAAGGTGGTGTACACAGTAAGGGGGTATTTGTGTACACAAATATACGATTTTATGGGTATTTTTGTACAATAGTACAAAAATACTCATAAAATCATGTAATGTATTCAGACTCTCAGTGGATTTTAAGTCAATTGTTTGGGCTCTTGTTTGCACAAACCTTATGTGGAAACACAAGTCGGTAGATTTAAGAAGGTGAGGTTGAGCGCTCTTGAAGTTAAAGTCACATCTGAATGTTAATTATTCGTTGTCAAAGGACAATTTTTCAAATAATATAAAAATCGAGCAAATTGTCTGTACGTAACTTTCTCTTTAGGTAACTGTGACACGGCCACAAAGTTTCATCTTTATTGAATTATCTATCTGGCCTCAAAAACTCTCGTATAGAAAATGTGTATTTCTCATCGAGATGCACCAGCTGAATAATTGTTTGTTTTAAGTCGCCACTTCACTGCCGTATATTGGAAAATAGCTCAATCATGTATACACATTAAGTATGTATATCTACTTTACTGTGTATTCATTTACTAATCTTCGATAAAGCTACTGTGCATCGACGCCACGGCCTTGCGAAGCGCGATCAAGTTCCATGGCCTTTGCAATCATAAAAAGTATTCAACAAAATGCATTAGAATTGGGTAGAGGGATTAGAAATGACGCTCGCCATCAACGGCGTCATGTGGTTTTGGAAATGCTGTATCTTACCTCTCGAATAACGTTATCAACACGATTTAGATGACTTTGGCGCGGTGGACGTCTTCTCTTCCCTTCTGGTTTATTAACTACCATTTTACTGCGCATTGCAGTTGTCAGGAATGGTAGAGTCATAAGTTTTCTGATCAAAATGTAAATTTAAAAAAGCGGTTAGTTCGACATGAAGCAGGACCATTGTATAAATGATTTCTCATTCTTACCTATCATTTGCAGGCATTTTGAACCCAGCACGAAACACATAGTCGTCGTCGGGGCGATCGTATTCCTGTGTATGACACCAAAGAACGGATCAGTATCTCGCAATCATACATCCAAAAGATACATGAATGTCTTACAAACTCTTCTGCGAAGGATGGAATCGTTGTTTCGACATTCGCCATTTCAGTTGTAAGTGACCCAGCTTCACGAATGATTGAAGATACGGGAACTGGACGACTGCAAGCCACGCACATCACGGGTTTTGTTCCCATAGCAGTCGAGTCGCCATCAACTGGTTGCAAGAGCATCAACTCGCCACGGATATCACGTACCGCCACCTCAAATCGAACCTTCAGCTGATCTATGAGCTCTTTTCGAAGCCTTGCTAACTGCTCGGCTGTGATGTTTTGAGCATCTTCAAGGCGGTCGTCCACTTTCTGTGCGAAATTATCCAGCAGCAAACGAAAATTGACATTTGCACTCGCAGCCCCGCCAACGCCAGGGCCACGTTGTGTGCCCTTTTCAGAATGTAACATACTAAGAACGTTTTTCGTGACTTCTTGCATAAATTTGTCGTAAAACTGCTTCTGATCTTCCGGCGAGATCATTACTCTATTGTCAAGGCCCTGACCCATTGGATGGGGAAACATAGTTGCGAACGCGTTACCGTGATTAGCTGCTGTCTCTACTAAATTTCGACGTTCTGGCAATACTAAGCTAGTGCTGCTGTGATAGGTGTTGTTGCTGCTGCCATTATCCTTACCAATATTTTCTTCCAGCTTACCCAAAAGGTTGGCGATTTCGTCGTGCATATCCCTGCGCAAGTTTTCCACTTCGTTCATCACCAATTCTGTCTGCAAACTGTTGGAAGACGACGAACGTCGACTAGTCATGACCATATTGGTATCCTCCGGCTTTATTGCAGTGTGTGCAGCTGTAAACAAGTTCAATCGTTCGATTTCTTCCTCAGCCACGGTAATTCGTCGTACCGCACCGCTCAAGCGCATCTCTATCTCGCGGAGTCCATTTTGATTGCCTTGCAAAATGCTCTGACGACCCTCTTCTTCAATATTAGAATTTGAGTTTTCTCGAAAAGCGACTACCTCACTTGGCTGAATACTATTAACGTTGTAATTTCGGTGCCAAATGGACCATAGCAATTCAAGCTAGCGACCAAGAATCAAACACAAAACATGTTAGAAGTCAAGTCAATTGCAATGTTTGTTTCTATGCAAACCTTTTCACGCATCGCGTCAAGTCCCTTCATGAGTGGATCATTCTTCTTTTCAGTTCTACGGTTCGCTTGGACAGTTGCATCAATCTCTTCGACCAAGTGTAGTAACTTCTGTAAAAACTCCTCTCCACGATCAGCCTTGTTAATTCCATCTTTTGCTTGCTCTCCCGGCTTACGATGTTCTATTTGACGTGAGGGCATCACTTCCGAGCGATCAGCTGCTCGAAGCTGCTTCATTTCGTCCGATAGGGTCTGTAGTGTTTCTGACATAATTAGCGGTGAGGTTGCCAGCATAGTTGCCGAAAGCAATGTCCGATGGTAACCGCGCTGCATTTGCTGCAAGGTGTATAATGTTTCATCATCGCTCATTCCTTTCACCAGTTTTTCCTCGATCAGCTCAAGTGCATTTCGCCACTCGATCAGCTGTGGTTTTAAGTGGTCTTGATAGGCTTGATTTCGAGCCAAAAGCTCCTTTTGCATCGCCAAACGAGCTTCCACCAACTGAGCTCGCATAAGCTTATCAGACGCCCCGCTGTTTATTAAGGCATCCCATTGACCTTGTTGTGCTTGTGATGTATCTGTAATATCGTTGATCGCTTGTTGAAGAGACTGCAGTGAGTCATCTGTCGAGCGGCGCAGGTCGGCAATCTTAGTAAAAACAAGTGACAAATCCAGTTGCGGTAGTGATGTCACTTCAGCTCCTGCATCTGCTTTTTGAGCAATCTTGACAGAGTGTACAGTTTCGTCAGCTGGCACATCTGCAAATGCAGTACTACCCGTAGGTCTACTATTGTTTTGGCCGCTCGTAAACATTAAAGAAATGGTTTGCTGCTGCACACTAATATCGTCAAGGCTATCAGTCAATGCCTTGATCTCGGCGGAGTGTTTATCCACAGCTTTATCATGCTTTTGGAGTCTTAAGTCATGATTGTCCTGAACCGCTTTGAGCTCTTTTATATCGTTCGAGATGCTGGTCATAGTAAGAGCAAGGTCGACGTTAGTTTCGTTCATTTTCTTTAACAGTGAATTACCAGCTGTATCTCCATTGGTATCATTGGGATTTTCACTAGACTGTGGACTAGCCAAGTATGTTGTCTCTTGTGAAGAGGGATCGTCAAGTTTTCCCATTCGACTATTGAGCTCGTTCAAAATAAGATCGTGTTCAGACAGTTTAGTATTCAAGACATCCTGCAGAGCCTGAATTAATTCAACTTTGTACTCCAACTCTTTAGAAGAATTTGATGAAGTCCCCGAAGGCTGCATCTCATTTGCGCTAGGACTTTGCGGTTTGATGCCCGAAACTCCATTGTCAACAGTTTGTTCATTATGCTCTGTTTGTGAGCTAGCTATGTCCGAATTGTGAGACTTATCAAAAGTATTGTGACCAAGCGCTTTCGCCAAAGTATTATTCCATTCCTCTGTAAGTTCCCTTTTGGCTTCAGCCAGGTCCATAACGGTTACAAATGCTTGTCCATCAGAGGTATTTGCAACTGAAGATTTCTTTATCTGTGGAAAATTGTTTATCCGCGAAGAGCTGTTCTCTCGTGATAAGTTACTCTCTCGTAGGTTGTCATTCTCATTGCTTTTCGGCACAGGACCGTTCTTACTAAGATCGATGTTTTCTTGTCCAAAGATCTCTGTTGGATTATCTTTTCCTGAAGAAAGTGGTAAATTATCTGCGACCAAAGGTGCACTGTCCACTCCGTGTGTACCTTCCATTGCACCTTGCTTTTGACCACTGGTATCATCAAGCCGTTGCAGGTGTCTGCCTTCTCCCGGGGCTAGCTCTTTTACTTCTTCCAACTGGCTTTGCAGCTCACCAACACGATTCTGCATCGCCTCGATTGCAGCAGCGGCAAGAGTTTTATCATCATGGGCACGTGTTACGTCATCGCGAAGTGCAGCGACTTGCTGTTCCTGCTGAACGACCTGATCTTGAAGTTTCTTGATTATGCTATCGTTACCTTGCTGTGTTTTCTGATGTCTTGCTATCGATTTGCCAAGAGCTTGCAGCACTTTCATGAGCGGATCCCACGAGACACTGTACGCTATCAGCTCCTCTTGCATCATAGTAGCAAAAGCATTTGCATCAAAACTATCGTTGTCAGTCTCCGAAATACTAGATGTCAGCTTTTCATCAAAGTGCCCCTCACTCATGATAGATTCCGAAGTAGGCTGCTGACCTTCGTTGTCAGCAGGAACGCTGTCCTCCATCGCGACTCAATTTGTCGAACCTCGTGAACACAAGCTTTTCGTCAAACTTGAATGCTGTAATCACCCTTAAGCTGCAGGAGACCAAGCTTGGCGTTTCTAGCAAACCTCACGATATTATTTCTGTGTCTTACTAAAATATACAAGATGTTATGGACGCAATATGATTGGAAAGCTAAAGTCAAATGATTCTGTCATCGGACACCACTTTGATTTATAAATAAAAATTTTGCTGAATACCAACGCAAAGTATTTGGCCATATTGAAGAGTACTCTCATGCGCATGTAGTAGCTGTAGGGCCAACGACTTGGAATGCAGACGACACCCCGGTATAGGAAGTGACAGTTCTCCATACAAAGTGCTTATAATCACCATTAATTTTAATACGATATTTGCCTACCGGTGTGCATTCCGGTATACGCCACTCAATTGCAACTTCTGAGCGAAACGTTCCATGGCGCTCCCAGCTGAATGTTGTGTTGATATCACCATCGTCTAGGTAGATTACCCATACCCCACCTGCGTTACGACTACTATCAGCCATCCATCGTTGTACCTCCAAAAATGTGCCTTGCGTTCGCAAATTATTTTTTGGGTGAGCAGCGTGAAAGCGTACTTGGACCATTTGTCCCCGTCTATACTCAGATAACGCATCACCACCTGCCACCACGCTACCAAATGAAGCGCCGGACGCTACACCATCGTGAATGACTGGGGTGTTATAATCTAGCAACCCCATTCCTTTGATGATTGGAGGTGAAACGACAACATTAGGCAGCAATTTATGCGTCGGCATTGTTTTATTATACAGAGCCTCAGTCAGGATCTCAAATTGTTGGCACGTTGCTACCAATTGATTTGGCCCAAAATGTGTTGACGCTCCTTCGTAACGTTGCACAGCGTATTCTTCCCTCGTGGTCACGTAACCACAGTACGCATTCGTTAGGCCAGAAATCACGGGTTCATGAATAAACTTGTCTTCCGGTAAAAAAAATTTCAGCGAGGCTTGTAGTGACGCTCGAAGACGTCTACCAGCCATTGTTGTTAATTCAAACGGAACGGCTGCGATATGCAAGCACTCAGCAAAAGAGAATAATTGAAGTGGCAGTACTTGAGGGGACATTCCGTAGCGCGCGGTTGGAAAAATAATTGGTTTCTCCTTTTGCAATGATTGGAGTTCAGGTAGCGTAGTAACTTTTGGATACGTGCCCCATCGAACTCCTTCAGGCACTACCGGCACACCTCGGCCATCGAATTCAGTGCCGCTGACCATCGATACTCCAATACATCCTGACGATGTAGAAGTTGGGCACTCGGCGTGCAACTGCCATCGCTTCAGCAGTGAAATGTTACAGTAGTCTACGTACTGATGCACGAATCTGACGTTTCCACTGATGGGCGTATTCGTCAACGCCTTCGCATACAATTCTCTTGCAGTTTTGAGCTGAGCGTTAGCGACAGTAACCATGCGTTCAAAGTCCAAGTTTTGAGCGCACAGATGTCTCGGTCCACTTATATTGGGACTCACATCTCCTTCATTACTCTGCGCAAATGCTGCAACAAAGGCTCGTGGGCGATCCATCAAGTGTTTTGTGCCTTGTTCTCGCTCAAACTCATACGCTGCATAGCCTTTATTATCTCCCGTAATGAGTGTATACCAATTGCCCATGCTTGTTGGATGTACGGCAAACCAGTTAATCATACCAATAGGATATCCGTCCAACCCATCAAATCTCCAGAGCGTCATGGTCTTGTCTGTATCGTACTCATAGTGAGCTCGCTCGTGTTCTGGATTGGCCATGTAGGCGTCAGCAGATCGATTCACTGACGCACCAAGGCAAAGACCCGTCGCGACACGAATTACAGCCGGCTGAAGATTTCTATGGGCTCTTACAATTGCTTCAACAATTCCAGAGACGACACACTCAAAGTTCTGTCGGTCTGCACCGTGTAGGGGTGGGTGAACACTGTAAATGAAGTAGTGCGACAGCCCACCAGGTGAACAATGCGTGTGAGTAGCAGAGATCATGACATTCTTGCGATTGTAGGCGCCATTAGGAAGCTCTGGGTGTGTCTCAAGACGAATCACGACCATTTGTGTGACCCACTCGGATACCATACCCAGCTCAGCGCATACGAAAACGCAATGTTGTTGAGTGTTCGGGTCATAAAACGCGAAAGCACGAGCACGTAGCCGCATGTGAATACCTGATGTAAGTTGACCTACCTTGGCATAGCCGAACATACCAGCTTCAGCAGCAGGTCCGGTGATATCGAACATGGCGGCACCAATGCGGAGGCAAGTAGAATCGTCATCCTGAGATATGGAGACGCTAGCGTGCGGATTATACTTCATCAATTGTGTATTAGTGATTGAATCAAATAATGACGCTCGAAAATGTTCTTTTGTCTCAAGCAGGAGTGATGATCATAGTAGCGCTGTTTACGCGTATCGATGACATGCTATTGGCTCTTAAATAGAGCGGTAGAAACTCGAATATTCTTAAGAAAGTAAATGCGGTTAGGGCACAAACTATTTTTGAATTTGTTCGGCATTATTGATATTTTATGCGTTATAGATGCTGACTCAGCGTATTACAGCGTGGCAAAAGATAAAGGGTATTATTACCCAGCTGTGGAGCGTCAGAGGCTGTACTATACTCTAAAATATTTTAGGTATATTATCATGTTATTTTCGATATCGCAATTTGACCACTTTCTCCTAACAATTATCTTGTTTTATTCCTTGGGGTTGGAATTGATTACCGATCTTGAAGCCAAATCCTAGTCAATAAGATTGCTGCCAAAGCTCAGATCCAGAATAGGTCACCGTCTTATAAATGTCTTAACAAAATGTCTGTGTGCTTGATGCGGAAAGTAGACTTAGCAAGACGGCCATGCATCTAGCAATTCATTTGCTCGATTTTCAAGTCAGTTGTTATTTATATCAAGCATCAATGGGATTCTGATGGTCCGTATCAAAAACATTCTGCGAGCAGATTAAGTCGACAGCACAATTAAACGACGTGCATCCTCTACAAAAGCACAACAATACTATTAATGATTGATGAAACAGTCGTCAATCCATCCAGACTGCGACAGAGCAAGCATACACGTGCGATCAATTGTATCAAGTTGTAATTGTTGCTTGTCATTGCACACAATATTAAGTCACTCTTCACTAAAGCAGGTCCTAGCCTTACAATTGATTCTTGATGCTGTGGGCGCACAATGAACACAACTCAACTCTTGTTCGCTCTGCAAAGGTGGGAGCAGTAATCACACCGTGAATTGTGATCGGCTTTGAGCACTTTACTTTGACTATTAATAACAGATATGACTAAGAAGACTACTATGTTTGGCAGGTCGGTCTGGCTTCTAAAGGCAAAAAAGCCAGCTTTGCCACATGGACAAATTAATATTCCCGTCGTCAATACGCAAGTTCTCTTTTCCTCCAACAGAAGCACCGACCGGCGTCCTAGCCTTTGCCAACCTCCTCAATCTTCTATACATTTGAGCCTATCGAGCCGACGCCGTCCATGGCTGGACAACCGTCCGCGCTATCACCTGGTCTAGGCCACGCCCAGAGTCTTTTGGACTTGACTCGCAACCAACGCGCCTCGCAAGCCGATATCCGGGCTCTGCTGGCTCGTACCACACAAGCGCTGGACAAAATTGTTAGCATTCGTGAGTCTCTGGAAGAATTTGTTGATTTCAAACAATTTGAAAGGAAGCCGCAACGTCTCTCACGACCCTCACGTGTTAGCTCTAGCATCGCTGAGCTTGGCGATCACACGGCGCGGTCCACGACAGCCTCCAGTTATGGAAGCACTGAGACGTCATCTCTCTCAGAAGGCACACTTGATCGATCTACAAATTCTACGATTCACTCGTCTTCGTCCTTCGATGATGAGGATGAACACGACGTGGATAGGGACCGAGAGGATGAAATTAAAAGACATGCGCGTGTGAACATGAATGAACGGGGTAGGCTGGAGCTAGAGGAAGCTGAAGAGGGCGAGACATTTGACGACGATCAAGCTAGCAGCTCTTTCACAAGCTCCATTTCTACGGTGGAAGAAATTGCGCCATTAAAAGAGGCGCGACTTGAAAGGCTTAAGAGTATTAACATATCATTCCATGAGGGGCTACCAAAAGAATTCTTTCAGTCGCTCTGTCGCTTTTTAAATTCGGCGTTAGAGGTAAAGACGCGACACTCAAGGTTTAATTTTTATAAGGAAGCTTTCACTGGAGGAGATGCCGTTCGAGAAATGCTGCTTAGTGGTTTTGCTGTAGACCACCAGACAGCTACAAGGTATGGAAATGTATTGGTAAGGCTTGGTTTTATCGAGCATGTGTCTCGCACGGACGATCAGCTGCACAATTCCAAGGATAACTTCTACAGATTTACTAAGGTGCTCGAGTACGATGATCTTTCAGAGGCGTTCGCCTCGGACACAGCCATACGAAGGCGTGCTTCCATCAATGCCAATAACTACCGTGAATCAGTCCTTTCAAACGAGTCTAATGATGTAATGGAGTATGACTTCTCCTCAGCTACAGACGAAGTACACGCACTTGTAACTGAGGAGTCATTGCACGTTCTGGCTAAGGTGTTACACAAGGTGTTCGAGCGCAAAAACAAGCTGTTATTCTACAAAGGCTATTCTGGCTGCTTTTTAGGCGCTGAAGCCATTAATGTTATCCGCGAAATGCGTATAACGACCTCACTGATTGACGCCGTGCTTATTGGACAAGCGCTACTAGATGATGGCCTCATTGAGCCAATCGCTACGACAGTCTCTACTTTTCAAGACAAGTACATTTTCTATCGTCTCATGACGATCCCGTCGTCATAATCACGTTTCTTTCATATCACCAGTAAGCAGAGGTGGCGATGTTGGCAATGTCACCATGTGTTTATGGAGGTATGACATGCCACACGCTTTTAAGTTTAGTTGGACCGGACCATTCGTTGCAGTATCTAGTCAGAAGCTAGCAAGTCACATCAGTTTTGTTGTCACCAGCGCATATTTAATTTAATCAGCATTGCGCTAGTCATTGAAGATTTTTTCGAATGTTATAGCCAAACTTCGTTTGCATGGACTGATTAATGTATAAAGTAAATTATTCATGTTGCCTGCAGCTGCTACAATCAGCAGGACTTATCTGTAGAAGTTATGCCTTGAAAACCTTAGTTTCAGTGGCGCTTAATAAAGAACCATCATGGCTAATCCGGGCTGCCTCGTCGAGATCGTGATCGTGCTTAACATCAAACTCCTTGCCGCGAGCCTCCGGTCCGATGAGTGTCAATACGAACACATATACGAACACAACACCAAGAAAGATGGAAATCACTTTACCATACTCGAATCGAGTCTCGCCGTCTTCACTATCCGGTAGTGGAAAGTGTTCACCAAGAGAAGCCTCAATAGTTGACGACGCGGAGGAGACTAGATTTCCAAGTTGGTATGCCGTTCCAACGACGAATGCACTGTACGACGGCGGAGAAAGCTCCATCAAATGGATGGGAATGACACCCCAAGCACCTTGGACACAGAATTGCATGAAGAAGGCAGCGATCATGACGGTCTCGTCGCCAGTGTAACAATACGGATAAAGTAGGGCAGCCCCAATGACCGTCATGACCAGAATCGTGAGACGACGACCAAAGACCTGAGAGTAGTAGCCAACGAGTGTGCCACCACAAATGGCTCCAATGTTGGCCACAATCTGCGTAACAGTGACCTGGTCAGCATTAAACTCGTATTGATTTTTTAACATCGTCGGGTACATGTCTTGCGAGCCGTGAGACTGAGGTTAATGAACAATAGCATGGTCAGGTTACAACTTTAACGAATGCAGAAGTTCAACAAATAAGCATATGGTACCATAAAATTGAAGCCGGCCATGAGAAGGACCATGTAGCAGAGAAGCAACCAGTGGCGTTTCAGCGCAATTTTACCCTCAGCTACGAACATTTTGGATGTGTTACGACTCGCTTCACGTAAACGCTGGCGTTCTTGAAACACTTTGGTCTCCGGTAGACTGAGACGAAAAACGATTATAAAAACAGGTGGACAAGCTCCAAACCAAAAGAGCGGACGCCAACCGTGACTAGTAGTGTTGACAAAAATGCGAGCGAACACGACTGCAAGAAGATAGCCACAAGCGTAGCCCTGCTGTAACATCCCAGATACGATGCCTCGAGCAGCAAGAGGACAATCTTCTAGAGCTGTTGCAGCGACATTTCCGTATAATCCACCCATGGCAATACCAAAGAGTGCGCGCACCACCAGGAACTGAGTGTATGATGAACAGAAGCCTGTGGCTAATTCCAGCACGATGAAAAGCAGATTGTTGACTACAAATGGCCACTTTCGTCCCCAACGATCCGAAGCAATGCCAAAGGTGATGGCTCCAACCGACCGTAGCATTAAAACGAGCGTGATGCCCCACGTGATTTCAGTTTTAGTCTTGCCAAAAGTTTCTGCCAAATCAGAGATTGTCATAGTAACAGTGAAAAAGTCAAAGGCGTCCCAGCACCAAGCGATAAAAGCGACAAGAAAGTGCAGCCACTGCATGCGGTCAAGCAACGCCAGCACCTTGAGTGGGCTCTCAGCTTTGGTCATAGGAGGCTTTAATGTTGTGAGCCGCGTCCTGCAATATTCTCCAATAGAGCGGTGTCTGTCATCATTAATGGCCTGAGTTGTGGAAGGTTCAGATTCGTCGGGGGTCACTGCCACTTGGAAATCAATCACTGGTGGCATTTCAAACGAGCGCAGGATACACGCTGCAAAACGCAGATTGGAAAGTAAGCCAGCAACTGATCCGGGTCATTTATTGTAGGTCTTGGAGGATTGGCAGTCTGGCTAATCATCGTGACAGGCACATGGAATATTAAATATGGTTTCTTCTGTTTTGGACTCAAATTTAGTATTGTGGAAGTGGGTTCCGAGCAAAGAATGAGCACAAAGCATCAGATTTAAGTACTCCTCACATGCACATTTACATCTGGCATCTAATGCGTCGTAAAAATTGTACATGCTTGCTGTCTGTTCTGTAAGCACCTGATTCTAATGTACTACTGTACTTACTAGCAGACCTTTCTATAAGGATTATAGCGAGTACCTCAGATTAGATGGAAATAAGCGCGGGTTGATGCTCCTATCTCAATGTCAATTGAGGATGTTCAGACTTCTGCACTTGTGTATATAGCAAGTAGCTCAAGTGTTAAAACCGCGGATCGTCTTTTTAGCGCGTAATGTAGCTCATTATAGAATGGTAGCTAAGTCTATACGTGAAGTTACACTTTTGGTGACGGACGGTCACCGGGATTTTGTGCGCTGCTTTGCAGATTTCTCGTGAATATGAAGCCATGAAATGGTTCGCCACGACAGCGATCGGCCATTTAGTTGTGTCTGCATTCTATTGTCTTCACGAAGGATTTGCTCAAGTGTAGTGGCTCAGAAAGAAACCTTGTGCACTATTTGATATTTGTGCTGGTGTTTGAACGCGCAATGAAAATGTATTGTGAGTTTTATTGTACCCGAAACCAATGCGGCACAACAAACGATCGAAGGGGATTCGTCGCCTACGATATACCAGCGCTTGGGTTTATGAACCCAATATCAAGATCTGTATATTGATACTTTCAAAACATGTTGATTTTGAACTCTCGGCCCCATAATGAAATAAGATAAAGCACTTCTGGAAACAAACTTCATTGCAACAAGGTTGCTGTGCACACCTTTGCAGAGAGATAACTTTGGCCTGATGATTTCGAGGTAACAAGTGCACAAAGGATGATTTCATAAGCTCCACCCAGGAGCGGAAACTAGAGCTTTGTAAGTAACTGAATCCCCGGGTGGTTCTTCTGACATGTATGTCGGATTAAGTCTAATAGAAATTAAAACTGAATATATTAACCGTACTTTGTTGAGCAATGGTGTTGAATGCTGACGAACGTGGCAAGAAGTGTCGCCCTCAATTTGTGCAAAAATTGAGTTTAACTCCTCGCTTGAACCATCCAACGGCTTTTTAGGTAGCTTTAGCGACGAAGGCGTACGGGTGAAGCAACGCGAAATGCACAACATTGCAAAATCTAGTGCATGTCCTGGATGTCGAAATTCATGATCATCACCTCAAGTTCTCAAAAGCAAATAAGCAATGTTTTTGTCATCGCCATAAGTCGATATCGATCGCTAAAGAACAAAAGGTCAAACATCAATGTTTAAACAAATTTGGGAAAAAGTATGGGAGGCGCGTTGTGCTATAAGATCTTATCTTTCCCTTGAAAGGTACAATAGCTTGAAGGTGCGCTAATTCCTAAGAGCCACTGATTCAAGGGAAATCTTATCGAAGTAGGACCTCAATTTTGTTTATTGAATGAGGATTTCACTCTCACTCTGATAACAATTTTGGAAAGCCCGCGAGCATCAATATTTTGGTATGAAGTGTGCAGCGAGTTGCCGTAGCTTAGCGCTTGAGGAAGCGTAATCTAGGTCACCGACCTTTCATTCTTTACAAGACCCAATACGAGTGTAGCGGATCGCAATTCGCTAACTCCAAGAGCAATTACTGCCTTAACCAAGGCTAATAAACTCTTCGGTTTAAATTCAAAGTTGATTTTTATTTATTTATATCTTCGGCTAAACCGCTAAATTTTAAATGTAGAGATTTACTAAATATATATAGTAAAGGCTAAATAAATGCATCACTGCTGGCTACCTAGCCACATACCGTATTCTTGTTTGGGTGCAGTCACACCAAGCTCATCTCGTGTGACACACACCCCTTTAATCAATGTACGTGTAACCCCGTTACATTCTCCCCCATTTAGATTTACAGCTCCAATCGATTATTGCCTTAACAAGGTTCGCGTGTCCGCTAGACACTGCAACTTAATTTGTTGGAATAAACGACTTCCTTGCTCAATGAGCCCTGTGTCCACAACACGGAAATCACCAAGTCTCGCTGGTTCTGACAGCGACCACGGGCAGAGCCCAACTTCGTCTCCCGCACGCGGTGCGATGTCGGACAGCGCGTTCGCGGTACCGGGGGTGTACATTCTAGGCTCGATGAGCACGAGCGTCGCGCACGCTATCATTGACGAGTTACCTCGTCGAGGATTATTAGTGGTCGACTACGAGTCTGACACTCCTTTTCCCGCATTGGATGACGAGGAAGGCGAGCTGCGCCAGCAGCGTAATACGAGCCCTTCTCGCGCCTTGCGGACGCCATATCCGTTCTTTGACTTATCGTCAACCGAGGAACGTGGTGTAATCACCAGTGACTTCGACGAAGCTCAGAGGCGGCAGCTTGAAGCTGCCCATGAGGCGGCTCGAAAGCGCGCCCATTCACGGTCGGTCATTGACCCTCGTATGAAAAATGGTTTTTGCCCACGGATCCCGATGTGGAAGCGAAGGACGCGGTAACTCGATTGTTACGCGTCCACATCATCGGGCCCCAGGCCAGAACGGAAGATGAACTTGCCACAAGGGAAGCTCCTCGAGCTCGTTTCTTGGTCCCACAAGAAATTTTGCTGGACGTTTATCGTATGCGTCTACATGCTTAACGTGGTGGTTCTCGTGTACCCGCAATGCGGACGATACCTGTAGTGCTCGCCCCTAGCAAAAGCGCTACAGATGACAAAGTGCTCTTTGAGCGATGGTTGCAACGGCACCGTAAACTTTCCTCACTATATAACTTACAGTAGAGCCACAAGGAAGTGAACGTGCGTGTGGAGCGACACCTCCGATTTAAGTTTGCCAAACTCAAGGCAAGCCGTCGACTTCCTTCAGATTGTCGCCCTGCGACGTATGGGTTAACCTATAACCTCCCGCGAGCTCTGAGCCTTCGATCGCAAGAGCTCAGGGCCACTGCTTGAGCTCAACTCATGGCCCTTCTACTCCCCATGCTATTGCCGGAAAGTGCGGGACGTCCTGATCTTTCCGATCAAAAGCGTCCACGGCGACTGGGTAATCTTGCCGAAGCGGCGCCTCAAACTCCCACGAGTTTTCGGAGTCGAAATATTCCCGCCACTTCACCAGAAGTTGGGTTTGACCTTGGTGAGGACGTTGTTCCACGTGATAGTGGACGTCACCGAACTCATCGAGAAGAGTCGGTGGCGGACGGTGACGACCGGGTCGACCGCCGTCCGGTGACTCGTGATGCTCATCGAGCCATTGAGGACGAAGTCTTTCGTGATCGGAGCTCCGCTGAGCGTCATGCTGAAGTAGCATATCGCTGTGCGG
>NW_020187271.1:686658-686789 GCF_900000015.1 Plasmopara halstedii
CTCCTCAAGACGAGCTTGCTCATCAAGACGAGCTTGTTCCTCAAATCGGGCTTGCTCCTCAAATCGGGCTTGTTCCTCAAGACGGGACTGCTCCTCAAGACGAGCTTGTTCCTCAAGACGGGCTTGCTCCT
>NW_020187271.1:686799-697844 GCF_900000015.1 Plasmopara halstedii
AAGTTTATGCGTCACTACGCACTACGACTCAGTCGCCTCACCTCTCGCAGAGGATGGCCTGGTGGCTCTCCTTCTTTGCAGAATATAACTGCGAGAAAAATTATAAGTCAAGAAAGCAGAATGCCTTGGCTGTTGCTTGTCACGCAAGCAATTATTATGAGCTTGCTCATGTCACGACGGTGACGTCGTCAGTGACGGATTTGATCCGCGCCGCATATGCGGGTGATGGTATGTGTGTAGCTGCTACAGACTCTCGGGGGCAAGGAGTTTGGAAATTCGGACACGGAGTTGCCATCGCGACTGCGTGCACGGCTGAACCGATATTCGTTAAATAACGGGCTGCTGTATTAGAGCCCCGACTCGACAGACACACCACAAATTATGGTTCTCATGATGGGGATTTAAAGTACCGTATCCTCCACAACACCCCACGCAGTGGTCATCTCGGTCGTGAGAAGACATAAATCTCTGTCAATTGTCAATACTGGCAGCCCTAGCTGTACAAATTAACGAGCACTTATGTGCGTATGTGTGCGACGTATCAAAAGGTGAAACCCTCTCCGAATGCGGGAGCACCGCTGGCCAGTTTGTCGGTACCCTCCGGGTGTTGGCGGTCCACGATACTTTGTGTTTGGCCTGCCGAAGGACTCGGCGGGCAACACGGGTGTCGTGGTCTTTGTCGAGGGTTTGAGCAAGATGATTCATCTTCCGGCGATGCCTGACACCATCGACGGTGTCGGTAAAGCGACGCTGTTTGTCGATCGTGTCTTTCGACAACACGGACTCCTGGAGTCAATTGTCTCTGACGGACACCCACGCTTCGCTGGATAGTTTGGTCAACACTCTTCAGGGCGCTGGGCACCTAGTTGACTATATCAACAGCGGACTATCCGCAGACCGATTGTCATACCTAGCGCGAGGATTGCGCCGTCGAAGACGTTCTTTGCAGCGTCTGCGCTGAGATGCTAAAAGGCTGGAACGCTATGTTGCGACTCGTAGGGTTTGCTTTGGAATGCAGTGCATTCATCTACCGGCTACACGCCGTTCTACGTAAACGGGCTTATAAATCCTCGCGTCCGACTGACGCCGCCATTACATGGCTCAGGGCTTAGTGGGGAGGGATAGCCGAGCGGGTAGCTGATATCAGCCCCCTCAGTGTCCGTAAAGAAGCCGGTGACTTTCTATCTTCCAGACTGAGTGTCTTACGACATGTTTGCGATGCGATGGCTGAAACCAAGACATGCAGAAGGAATATGCAGACGGAAAAGAAAAAAAAATTGCTGAAAACATTGAGGTCAGAGACTTTTTTACTAGTTGCTAAACCTTCCTACACGTGCGGTTTCTGCTGTCTTTAAGACAAAGCTCCGTCAACTGTTTATTAAACCTTTTTGGGTCGTGGCCAAGCAAGGCCTTGCGTATACGCTGATCCTCCGAGAACGATGCGCACCCACCCGGTATTTTATGTGGGATTGCTAAAACCGTACCGGGATCCGGCACATGTAAAAGCGGAGTCGTTGGCGCCAGGGCGGCGCTCATGGGCGCTCGGCCACCTAGAAGCCGAACCAGCAACTGAGTTTGAGCTCGAGGTGAATCGATTTCCGTTTCCAACGGCACCAGGCGCCCCACCGTCGCACGAAGTGACGTATTCGACTGCTCGGCGGCTTGGAGCCGCTCCGGCAGAGCTCGATAATCCGCGAGGCAGTCGGTGCACAAAGTGCTCTAGGCTCTCGAGGTCTTCTGCACAGCGGTAGACGAGCTTTGACTGATGCTTGGCAGAATGCTGATGACGACGGACTTTGTCCTCTAACGCTCGAAAAGCATCGCAAGTCACCGGACGGCTATCGATTAAGTCGTCGATGTCCACCGCCGACTCCTCTTGATAAGAGTGGTGGCGTCCTCTACCACGTCGAATGCCTTGTAGGTCGACGTCGTCGACGGGGTTTAATCCAATATCTTGTTAAATGGCGAACTCCGAGAGCGTGTGAGAGTTTGAGGCGCCTCTTTGGGAAGACTGTCCAGACGTCGTAGACGCTTTTGATCATAAGAATCATGATGCTTCGCGTCATCATGCGCACCGCGCTTCTTGGCAGTAGCCGCGGAAGCCGGAGGGCCATGAGCTGAGCTCATACTGTAGCCCTGAGCTGTTGTGGTCGCTGACTCACTCGTGTGGAGACCACAGAGCTCACAGGGGCATTATGGATTCTTCTTTTTGTCGCAGAGCAACAATACGCAGGAAATCGGCGTCGCGCCCCGAGTTCGGCAAACTCAAGTCTAACATGGCGCTCAACGCGCGCGTCCACTTCCTTGTGCTTTCGCTGTAAGGTAGACAGTTTCGGTTGCCGCTGCAACCATCGCTCAGAGATCACATCATCATCCGCAGCGGTTTCGCAAGTACAGGGATGGTTCGCAATGCGGGTACAGAAGCATCTCCTTTTTGTGCTCGATATCGAGCGCGGCACCGATCCTTTCGGATCCCTCGGGGTACCTAATGGCGAGCTCGCAGAGCTTTCCGCTTATCAAGCTCAGCTGCCGGAGGCCCGACTACGTAGACGCCTAAAGATCGCGTTTTTCGCTTCAGTAGCGGGATCCGCCGAGCGGAAGTCGTATTCCACACGAGTTTCTTAGACGGAACGTAATCATGAACGCAGGAGAGCCGCCTAGTGAGCAGTCTCCAATTGCTTCTCCTTTGCCTCGTCGAGGCAATTGGTTATAATACCACTTATCCCGGAAGTCGAGAGTCGGGGAACATACATGGTATCTGCAGGGTTTGAGCTGAGCTAGCGTCGCGCCGTTGATGCACATCATCTTCCTCGTCATCCCATGCTGTGATGCTGTGACAGGAGGGATGTACTGTTCGGAGATGCACTCGCGGACGCCCTCGCTACCAGCTAGGCTGGGTGTTTTGCGTGTCGTAGACACAGGGCTCATAGAGCGGAGAAGGTTTGAAGTTGTTTTTTAAAGAACGTTCAGTTGTCTCAGAAACGCAAGCCTCCAATGAGGTGACAGTTAAATGTGAATTGTGGGTATTTACAACTTTGATGGGGGAGAGTGTTACGGGGTTTACACATACCCTTGCATGAAAGGGCGAGTCACACAAGATGGTGTGACCGTGCAAAGGTGTTGATAACACATGTCGGTGTTATCACACAATGGTGTGGCTACACCGTTACAAAAAGCCACCACGTGGCAGGATTGCTAGTAGTAGTGCATATTACTATATTAATTAGGTTTTGCTATTTTCAATTTGGTATTACTATATGAATCAGAAAAGCCTAGGGTTTTCGATATTTCGGCTCTGCTGCAACTAAAACAATTCATAAAGTTTTGTTTCTTGAAAGAAGTGTTGGTTGTCCTTGGTAAGGCTTTAGTACTTAAATATAGCGGATTGCGACCCGCTACACTTGTACTGGTTCTTTCAAATAACGTAAGGTCAGCTCCGCTGCAAAATCTAAGGAGTCAGCAGCATTTTGTTCTCCATATGATTCAAACAGATAAATCTTGTTCAAACGTTTAAACACAATTTCAACATAAGCCAGCTGAGCGACGAATATTTTTTTTCATCGCTGCCTACTCACTTCACTGTCGCTCAAACCTAAAGAAAATGAAAACGGACGATATGATGGTATGATAATGAAGTATGATGATTCGTGTTCGGTACTGATATGTATGGATATTGGAAGAGGTCCGAGATTTTCGTGCGCAGCTAGCTTTACACTTTGCGTCAAATGATTTTCTTTTGATCGATTGTCAAACCAAGAAAGACTTGCTTTTTTAGTGTAAAGCTCACGATGTACCACTTAATGAACCAATAATGTTGTTAGGTTAACCTAAATGGTTATATTTAAAGACTATTCAGTATATTATAGTTCTACACTACAAGATAGTTGTCTTCTAGAGATTAAGACCGAAAAGCTTAAGCACGTCCTCCATCGTAGCATCCTTTTCAATGTTACTAAGAGCCTCACAAATGTTGACATAGGCATGAAACAATGCATTACCAACTCGTTTATCAACTTTATGAGCCAACGAGTAGTTAAAAGCATTCACAGACGTGAGCCAAATTGTTGTCGAGGTAGCCACATATGGAATTGCACAAAAGGCAAACATGTCTTCCACTTCGAGTACACCATTGCAAGCTAAAATATGCTTGTGCTTGTAAAGGTACCCTCCAAGGTTTGAGATAGTCGCGTCTCCAGTACAAGAGCTAGGGATTTTAAAGTCACCCAAAAGTTTTCCAACTTTGGGTTTGATAAGCTTCCGATCCAAAAGAAAGCACGGCATTGACATCTCAAGCAATTTAGTACATTGATTCGTCATTTCCGCTTTGGAAGTACGAGCCAAATCCCAGAACTTCACCGTTTTTAAATTCACACCTTCTGTGATGAGCCATTGCAGAGGAGAATTGGTCACGTATAATCCAACTTGCCTTTCTGACACGGGCTGCGATATTCTCTGTCGCATATTATAGCATACATCAGCAACAAGCCGAAAAATACTATCCGTTTTTTCTACTCCATTGAGTTCACAGTCAACTTTGCTAGCGTGGTAGTAAGCGAGCACAATCGCCGGGATCAGTGCACCACCCATCGTAACATTTTCTTCCTTGCACTTACGCAATGTATCACGCATATTGGTGGGGGTTCCAGCTTGGCTCAAAAGTACCGTGGTATTCTCCTTAAAAGGAAGACAAAAGTCATTTTGATCATCACGTGGGGTCAATAGGGGCTTGAAACCTTTCATGAAGTTTACAAAAGACGAGCCGCCCACAAGCGTCAACATGGTCTTAGCCAAAGGTTTCAGCCACCACGGACCCCCCATCATCCACATTTCGTAGAGTGACGGACGTAATGGAAGCTCGACTACAGGCTTAATTGCCTCAATCGACAATAATGCTACATCTTCAAGACAATCGTTAACAAAAACTTGGCCTGAATCACCGTCTGACATGATGTGATCCGAGAAAAGGAAGAAACGAGCTTTGCTTTCCTTCCAGTTCACCCACACAGTGAGATAAAACATGAAGTTGGTAAATCGGTCAAATGGAATGGCAGTTTCCGATTGTACGAAATGGTTCCAGTTCTTCCAGTCAGCAATGTCAACATTTGAGTCGGATATCTCACGAACGCGAAATAACTTCTTGGTTTCAACATCGCGCAGTGTAATTTGAGGTTGTACTTCAGCAATAAATTTCTGGTCGTCAACGATCAGCGCGCGTAGTCGCGGGTGACGATTAAATGTACGCATGACTGCCGTCGGAAGAAATTGCAGCAACTGATTCATATCGCCACTGATGGAAATAGCGTGACAACATTTAACCGAGACGTTGGGCTCAGAGACGCAAAAGCGCTCGACTGCGCGCAAAGGGAAGCGGCGCTTATCAGTGTTTTCAGACGAAAAACAATTCATGGCTACAGTGTTTGAGGATGTTTGGAGAAATTGCATTGTGGACGGCACGAATTGTTAAAAAGTTAGCACAAGAAGACAATGGTACCATTGTAATTGTCTGTCTAGTCGTTGAAGAGCGTCAATGCGTGGTGGTCCATCTGATTCTTGGCTTTTCTGCTTCTAATCGCTTGCTAACCATATGAACGGGAAGTAGCTTGCGCGAAAATGATAAGAACGCTGCAAAGTGCAGCAATGACTATGACTTTTCTTCAAAGTTGGTTACTTTATGAAGAGAAGTTGTACATATCAAGCATTGCTTTCTACTATTCAATCGACCGATATTATGGTCAGACTTTACAAGAGAATACGTTTGAAGGAGTGTCTAGTATGGACTTGATTACTTTTTTCAATTTCGGTTTGGTCTTCTTGCTGTCAGACCGTACTACAACAATTCGTTGTTCTGACCCAATCTTTAAAACTGAGCTACTCCGTACCTAGTCCCTTCAACACTTTTATGCTATAAGCCTGTGGTACCTGCGCACATAACAATTGCAGCATAAATCAATCAGATTTGAACTTGCAAGTTGATCCTTTTTCTTGAGTTTAGTGCTGTGCACTCTTGATGTGACTTACAGATCGTAAAGATAAATTCGTAGTTTCAAAACTGGGAGATCGCAATGTCAAAATCCGGTCCATCAAAGCGTACATGCAAGCCTAAAGTCAAATGATTCAGAAATTGTAGGATTAATAGCCTCGACTCGCGGTAAAACTGTCCTCATTTATGTAAACATAAAGACCACCAGCACTTTCTTTAGTATAGTACTCTCGCTAACCGCGGAAGCGTTGCGACATCATATAGCCAGAAGTTCGAGATGGAGACAATGGTGTATAAGACACCATAACGAATCAAATGTGGTTTGTATGCTACAGTGACTAGAAGAAACGATATATCTACAACGGTGCAAACTTGTTGCATTCTTCACTGGAAAGGAGACCAGCCTGAAAGCACTTCCGCATGAAAGGACCCTACTAGCTATTTTTGCATTAAAATTCCGAGTTCCTTACGCGGACTTGGAAGATTGGTACGAAACAGTACAATAGTGTAATGACATCAATGTTGACGGTCTACTCCACCGAACTCCAATATATCACAAGCAGCGATTGTGACGTTGAGCATGGCGTAGCCTCCTGCGTTCCTAGTCGCATTTTCCACATACGACACAGTACGCTTTGCCAAGGCACTTGAAATTTGAGACTTTGCGAACATTGGACATCAAGACGAAAGTATCGGTTATGGCGTCCGTCGACCTGCGCGAACCATGCGTCGACATGCACATACCCCGCCATGTACTCGTGATGATACAATTTTTCTATCACATTCTGAGATTGAGGATTCAACGCTTACCGCATCTCGTCGTTTTTCAGTGTAAGATACTTTGTGGCGTGGCTGCCATGCTGCTTATCATTCCCGAGACTGTGGCCTTCATTTATGTAGCAAGTTTGGACCCTTTTGATAGTGTATACGTAACAGGCTTCTTATGAGCCTTTTGGTGGCATCGTATTTCACTGTTGGTGGAGTTTAAGGAGCTGTAGCTATTGTCGTAACTCATCGGATAGAATAATTGTGCTTCACGTTTTCGCTGATAGTGCGCTTCTCCGCTGCATTTATGCGCTCCTAGTAAGCTCTGGAGAGTACGCCACCACTATGTAAGATTAACTTTATATTTATCAAGCTAAGAAATCATTACGGTAGCTTGACGCAGATGAAATAACTAAATATGGGAATAGATTGAGTGACTTGTCTAGCATTAGCACGTGCCATGTCCAAGTCGGGACCTGAAAAATGGCGTTATCATAGTATCGTTCAATGCTCTCATGGACCCCACTATTCCCGTCATCCTCTCCGATAGGCCGCTTCAAGGGATCTTGAATACATGAAAGCTTGAACTCGGTGCCAGCAGGGATTGGCTGTGCCAGCGTCCTGATAGCTTCGCCTGGTTTCTTGATAATTGCTTTGACGATCGTCCAGAAAGTATGTTTGTGCCTTATTCAACGCCAATCACGCAAAGCTGCTTCTCCTTGAGCACAGCGCCAATGTTGTCCTCGACATACTTGCGATATCGTTTACGCAGCTGCTCCTCACTGAGCACGACCTCTTCGCCGTTTTCAACAATAACTCTTTTTAACTTGTAAGGACCAACCGAAGACCACTGTCCAGTAGCACGTCGAAATCTGCGCACAGGTTCAACCAAAACGTCCAAGTCGCTCAAAAGCTGCTTGCTCTACCTCCGAGTGCACGTATCGTTTACGTTTTCCTAGTGTCGCTTGTTTGCTTTGTAGGTCATTTATCATTGCTGACATTTACGCTATTGTAAAAATTTCGCTCGCCGAACCAATCGCACTCTCTGGAACCTCAACTAGCTTATCAATCTGTAGTACTTTCGAAGCGGGCATGCCTTTAAGGTTATCAGAAATCCTCTCCCTGCATCTCCTTGTCTTCGTGCGTGAGCGCTGCGATGAATGGGGTTTCTCCCCCTTTTCAGCTTCTTTGCATCTTCAGTGACGCTCGATAGCCACGCATTGCCCTCCGCCTTCGCCAGGAAGAGAAGCAGCTTGTTGGAGTGGACCTCTTTAAATTCGTTTGGTTTCTCCGCCTTTATCCATTTCTTCAAGTCATACACAGTTTTAGCTTCGTCAACTTCCACGGAGATTGCGCTTCCCTCCTCTCCAACGATCAAACAGAAGAGTTTCACCAGAATCGGAAGGAGAATGAGGGGAATGAAAGCGAAATTGAAGGCGTGACATAGACTTTCAGCCAATCGTTGGTATGTGGTTGTGTAGATAGAGGTCGGCGATAGTATCGTTGGCTATTCCTCATGTCTGCTATGTGGGTGCTTGGAGATCCTCCTTTGCACCAGATGCTACTCAGCGATATTGTATTCGAAAACTTTAAGCCTATTCGTGTTGGTAAATTGCGTTATGGAGATGTAATATTCTGAATCATTTATAATTAGGATTATCCTAATCATCCGTCAAAAGTACCTATCTAACAAATTTCTCTCGATATTTCACGTATCCATTCCAACAATGATGACCTTCAATTTTGACCAATTCATGAGCATCACGATGCCCCAATTAGTAGAAACTTCGGCCGCGAACTGAAACTTCTTCCACTATCCCGTCAAAACTAGTGACCTCAACGGTCGAAGTGGCACGGAAGCATCTTCAAATTTGTTGGGTCTGTCAGCGAGTCAGGCAGATCCGACATCTCAAGCCCCGTTGAAGCGCTTACAAGCTCCACGTGATGTATGGGTGCTTATGAGAGCGAACACGATTGATTTATTATTTTCTTTCCCCCAACAAATACAAGGTATTTAGCAAAGCCCATCTAAACTTAGCAAAAGCTATTGCGAAGACGGTAGAGATCACTCGACTTTAGCGAAAAATATCGATATATATTTTGCTTTGTTCGAGATTAAATGCGGATACGGTAGATCGTAATGCAGATTTGAGTGGACGCTCGAATCATTTCGAGTGTAATGTTTGTGATCGTGTTCTCCTGCCCCCTCATGGTTTAAGCAGGTGCGTAAACTCCCACGAATTCTTGGAGTTTGGAAGATATTGGGTTTAACCCCTTCAACGACGTCGACCCAGAAGGCGTTCCGAGTGGTAGTGGACAACACCATTCTAATCAAGAAGATTCGGCGGCGGACGATGACGACTTGGTCGATCGCCGTCCGATGACTCTTGATGCTCTTCGAGAGTTAGAGAACAAAGTTTTCATCATCGGCATCCTGCCAAACATCTTTCCGAGGTCGTCTACCGCTGTGCGGAAGACCTCGAGAGCCTGGAGCGCTTTGTGCACCGACGGCCTCGCGCTGAGGATTATCGTGCTCTGCCGGAGCGGCTCCTTGGCGTCGAGCAGGCGAATACGTCACTTCGTGCGACGGTGGAGCGTCTTGCGCCGTTGAAATAGAATTTATTACACTCCGTGCTCAAAACCTGTAGCTGGCTCAACTTCTGGGTGGCCGAGTGTCTTTGGGCACCGCCCCGGTGCCAAGGCTTCCGGGTTCACTTGCGCCGGATATCGGTCGGGCTTAAGCAAGCCCCATAAAACACCAGGTGGGTGCACATCCTTCTCAGAAGTTCAGTGTATACGCTAGGCCTCGCTTGGCCACGATCTTAGACGGTTCACTAATTTGTGGATGGAGCTTTGTTTAAAAACAGCAGAAACCGCATGAGTATGAAGGTTTTTAGCAACACATAAAATCAAGTCTCTGGTCTCAATGTTTTTAAGGTCTCTTCTCCTTTTTCTTTCAGCTTATTCCTTCTACATGTCTTGGCTTTCAACCATCGCATCGAGAACGTGTCGTAAGACAGTCAGTATAGTGGACAGGAAGTCTCTGACTTCTTTATGCACGGTGAGGGAGCTGAAATCAGCTAGCCGTTCGGCTATTCCTCCCCCACCAAGCCTTCAGCCATTGGATGGAGGCGTCAGCGGGACGCAAGAATTGATTAACCTTCTCACGTAGAACGGGTTGTAGCCGGTAGATGAATGCACTGCATTGTTCAAAGCAAACTCTACTAGTGGCAACATAGCGCTCCGGCGCTGCAAAGAACGTCATAAACGACGCGATTCACGCGCTCAGTCTGAACGTTGGTAGCAGATGGTCCGCTGTTGATAGAGTCAACTAGGTGCCCAGCACCCTGAAGAGTGTCGACCAAAACTCCCCAGTGATGCGCTGGTCTCTTCAGATACAATTGACCCCGGGAGTCCATGCTGTCAAAAGACACAATCGACAAACAGCGTCGCTGTACCCACCCGTTGATGGTGTTCGGTTCTGCAGCAAGATGAGCGAATATGATACAGCAGAGGACAGACCGCAAAAGGCTCTCCTGAATCATAGTGCTAGGCTCTACTTAAACGGTTAATTTTTGATTAGTGAATGGATCTCCCGTGGGTATCGCTAATTTTTCTTTAGGTTGATGGACCAACCCAAGTCATCGTGGTTATGGGAGCCGTCCGAGTAATTGCTTAAGTTCTGGATACGATACGACGTATCCCAACATAGTACGAAGCTGTTGAGGCGTTCTATGAGCTTTGGGGCTGGATGAATTGATCCACTTCAGAACCACTCAATGGATTTATGTCTACGCCCGGGCATCTTCAAGTAGAGAAGTCGGTCACTTACGAGAGAACCAAAGTTAACGTAAGATCGCGCTGAAAGATGATTCTATTAGGTCTTACTTCCAGCAGTCCCTCAATTAATTTGATGAAGTTTAAATCATCTATTTTCAATACTTCAAGATAATCGATTCGATGCGCTTCTTACGGAAGGCAAGCGTTCGCGACTCTACATATCAAGGACAATCAGACGTGGTTCAAATGCAGAGCATCTGCAGCGGGACTGCCGTAGCAAAACGCTTGGGGAAGCATACTTTAGGTCACTGACCTTTCGTTCCTTACAAGAACCAAGTATGAGTCAGCGGGTCGCAATCCGCTTACTCCAAGAGTAATTATTGCCTTACCCAAGGCTAATCGACTCTTCGGTTTAAATCTCAAACCGATTTTTATTTATCTATTTATTCTAATTTTAAAAGATTAGATTTTCCTAAATATACTAAATATGTATAGTAAAATCTAAATACATGCATAACTA
>NW_020187271.1:697854-723217 GCF_900000015.1 Plasmopara halstedii
CGCAGGACACTTTCTCCGTAGCTTTCGCCCTGTACGGCTTCTATGATTCTTTGAACAACTTCTCCACGTTGATAGCTGGTGCGACAGGTCAATTGGTTTTCCCATTGTCTCCAGACCAACTGATGTTTGTGAAAATAACTTAGATGTCTAGTTCCACTATCCATCTTGAGACTTGAAGTCGTCGGGTCATCGTCACGCAATTGTACAGTGTCAAGCTATCGTAAAAATTCACTAGCCTTCCTCATGCCTCCATGATCCTCGTGGCCGACCTGATATTAGTCTGATGTTGAATGCTACTGCCATGCGCAAAGATATCGTTTTTTTATAAGCCACTCTCAGCAATATCATTGTCGTGTTTGACAGCTATTGAATTTTTGTAAAGACCTTTCTCGCCAGACTCATCCCCATATTGGACCCCAGTGGTAGTAATTATGACTCACTAAAGGATTTCGGTGCGATCATTGGCCATCGTCGGTACAGACGTTGTAATGAAGAAAGATCTAGATACGGCTGTGAACCTGCTAAATTGATGGTTAATTCATAGTGAAATGTTTTTATGCTCCTCCTAACGTCGCTGTATATATACCAAATTACTCCGCCGTGATCATTTAAGATCTGATTGATATGTAAGCCATTGAAAAGGCTAAGGTACAGAGACACTTATTCGGGTTTTACTAATTTTTATGATGTGACATTAAGTTGCTCAAGTTGAAGTGGGATAAGTTCATGGTCAGCGCTAAGTTGTACAAAATAGCTTGCTGCATGCTTGCGAAAGTTTATTGCGCGCAACATTAGCACTACTATCAGATTTTGTCAACCACGCAAGCTGCATGCTTTCGGAAATCCATGCATACCAGCGCGTGGTAACAATATTTGTGGTATTCACAAACTTGTAGGATTGCAAAAGACTAGATAATGGAATGTCACGAACGCAAAGAGCTTAGGTCGAAGTAAAATTATCAAAGTGCGTTGTTACTTCAAAGTTTGAAACAAAACAAAGGACCGCGGAATTACAAGAACTTGCCGATGCGAGTACATTAACTATTTTTTATTTAGCGCAGCTAGGGCCCGTAGTAATATTCGATCACTATCCATAGATCCAAGCATGATCGGTTATCTCTTATAAAGCAAGGACTGTTGAGAGAGCAGACGTTATGGATATCGTCAGATTACTGTTCTGATCATGCATTCCGATTTCAGACAAAATTTCAGTCGTTCATTGGTCTAGATAAGTCAACTAACAATCAGCAGGCTTAACGGTAACTCAAAGTAGCAAACTATGAACATTACATACTATATTTACTTCGGTTTTACCATCTCATCTCAGATTAACAGCCAAGCCTCGCTTAACGGCACCTTTCCCGCGATGACTACGAAATGCATCAAGATCCTCCTCATTAGAGGTAACTACTACCATTGGGGGTTTCTACATGAAAACAACCCTTGCAAGTAAGGGACTACTGGGGCACATCACGACCGTATAGGTTGAGAGCGGGATAATAGAGATGTGGCTCATGAGAGACGCCAAGACATCAGATATTATTGCCCAGGGCGTCGAAACTCAGCATCAGACCAAGATTCGGTCAGCTACTCTTACTTTGTAATCTTGGAGAATGCTGCGCGATTTCTACAATCGTTCTACTTTGCACAACCGTGCCGCGATAACACGTCTCCTCCGAAAATTTAATATGGAGAGTATCACTCGCATGGTGGAACATCTGGACGCGTTTCGCGAATCGATCGTGGCGCTCGCGATGACGGGAGAGTCAGTGAATGAGTCAAGATAGCTGGTGGTGCTTCTGAGCAGCCTGCCGTTGGAGCATGGGCTCAAATCTTCTTTTGTAGAAACCCCCAAGAAAATCACGCTATTTGGAGTCAAGCAGAAGCTGTCGAAGCAGCTGGAGAAGCGGCAGAAGCAGATGCTGTCAAAAAGGTGGCAGAAGAAGAAACCACTGATAAAGCATTCGCGTTGCTGGAAATAACGGCGGTCCAAGGGGGGACGAGGAAGCGGTCACAAGAGCTACGCATCGCGAAAGGACGGTGGTTTTAGGGGAAGTGCTTCAACTGCTACCAGACGGCCCATATAAAACGGGACTGCCCGGCTGAAAGTCATTCTTCAACCCATTTCAGCGGAAGCGATGCAGTATAAACTGTGCATGAGGACTGATCAACCGTTTGGTTAATTGATAGCGGCGTGACGTTGTACATGACCGCTCACCGGAGCGACTTAGTCGATTACAAGCGTGTTAAATCCAGCAGAAAGGAAAAGATTGCAGACGACAGAGAACTAAACGTTGAAAGAGCCGTTAAGGCAAAAACGATTTGTTCAGACGAAAGAGATATGTTTATGATGAAGTTGCGGCTTATCCCTGTCCTTGACTGTCGGTAAGAAAGCTTGCTGAACGTGGATAAAGGGTGGAGTTACAGCGTGCTTCGTGTACTAGATGGGACAAAACTTTGCTATGGCAACTGGAAGAAGGAACGGTAAAACTTACACGCTGGACTCTCAGCAAGAAAGGGCACGATCGGTGCAATACACGGGAGCTGTTTGTCAGAGGGAGCAATGGCTCGCACCCGTGTATCGATCATATAACCGTTGCAGCCAAGACGAGTGGAGAAATTTAAGAGATTTAGAGGAGGTTATTGGGTGTTTTTTAAATAATGAATGTCGGCTTGGTGAAATTTACATTGGGCGCAGAAATCGATCACGAAAGAACCGCGGCACCATAATGATCAAACAGACACGCTGCATTGGCGACGGAGTTGAGCGATTTGGCCAGAGAAATGCCAAGGACGTCGACAATCCATGTGCGTTTTTTTCAAACTGTCGATATCAAAATCACTAGGTGCAGAACCTAAGTGTTTTTAGAGATGCCCACAAGGCCATATTGCTCTTCAACTGACTTTTTACCGTATAATGTAACGTGCGCTCGTCCGGACATCGCATCTGTTGTCGCGCAGCTGTCTCGGTATCTCAATAATCCCAGCTTACAACATTGGAACACCGCAATTTGTGTACCACGTTATTTGAATTCGACTCGTCATCACGGGATTATCCATCAGGGTGGAACCGGAAACGTGGTTGTCAAAGCTGTAACGGATGCTGGTTGGGGGGTAACACTGATTACAGACGCTCTGTATCATTTGTTTTGATCAATATAGGTAACACTTTGGTCGAATATAAGACCAAGTACCAGAGAACCCTACCACGCTCGCAAAAGGAATATGGACATCAGGCACCATTGTATTCGAGAAAACGTACAGCATGAATTTATTGGAGATTGACTACATCAATACATAGAATCAACTTGCATATATGCTTTGGAACCAAGATATACAAGTTTCTGCGCAAGGCAACGGATAATAAGACCAAGTCAGTGACAAACCACTATATATATTAGCGAAGTGGGAGTTTTGAACATACATCGCTGAATGTTTGTGGATGACGTTAGGAAGAATTACGGTGACAGTCAAAATTACGGTCATAGTAGTTTTATTTATTACAATCTGTAGGGCAACGCAGAGTAACTAACTCAGGATCTTAGATAACTTATTTCTTCAAAGGACTATGGATAGTCCCGATATATAATGAGAATTGAACTGTTACAGCCATTGCGTTGCATACATGTACTACCTGATTATTGCGAAACTTTGATGTGCATCAATTGGCCATATTGAAACATCACTGTTCAACAAAAGAGCCAAAATCTTTGTCTAACTTGTCTGTGAGCAAGATAGGCATAAAATGCGTGGACAGCAGCTTTGCCAATTTAAATCAAAAGAGATGGCCGAAGTGCAGAGATAGACAGGGCAGGTGTTGCTTCTTACACTCATTTGAAACATATACTACATTTGGTCGGCTAAAACATACAATACATTTCTGCTTTAAAGCGGTGTCTTCGTTTGGGCGAAGCAACTAATTGTGCGAACTTGTTTGTAGGACGGAGCAAAAGGTATCATTTTGTACCCAGATTTTTTTTTCGTGAATTCTATTCAAATACTCACTTAGAGTGTCAATAAGGGGCCAGCAGACGCACGAAGCTCTATAGTCCGAGCTTGAATGAACTTAAACTGTTGTTCATACAATCTACGCTATTTAATAGCAAACACGTAGGCACTTGAGCTCCACACATTCCGTATCAGTTTGCAAAGATGTATAATCTTCAAAGCTTTGTGATTTAGTCGTGTTTTACAGCCTCTTATCAAATCTCGCTCTGAATTTCGTGCTTCATAGCTTTGTGTGAAAATTGAGCGACATGTTATACAGATCGGAGGGAGAGTTTAACTAGTATGGTATGTATCATGTGGATGTGTAGGTTATACTGCAATCTTGCTGCTGACAAAAGAAAATGATATGCGAAATAGTAAAGGCGATATGCATCAAGACTTTACTTGAAAAAACTCATGTTTAGTAAAGACGATAACAGCTGATGCGGTACGGAGTACAGTATCGATCAATCGTCACTCGAATTTAGGGCTTGAGACGTCAGTATACAAGGCTTTTGAAGTCGTTACTTACAGTGTCTCAGCCATCCACCTGACTTCGAGGACCGATCTTACAGTGCTGCTTTTGAAGAACCTACTCTACACATAAAATCACACTCCGACGAATGTCCATGTCAGCATTCAGCACTTGCCAGAAAAATCCAGAATATTTCTCTTCCCCGACAGCGGCACTACCTCAATGAAGCTCTTTTTTCCTTCCTTTCAGCGCTGGCTCTTGTTGAAGGTGTTTATCAAATTCCTGATGACTTCCCGACATGCTCGGTGGTAGGTGGACCAGGCGGGAAAGAGTTTGACGATTCCGACAAGTTAGAACATGGACAAAAAGTGAAGTCTATCACGATATGTCATGATCATCGCGTGGATGGTCTTGGCATTAGTTTCGTGCCTCCGAATGGCATGAGTCAAGATCCGTTTCACGGCAGTAGAGATAGTTGTCGTACTCATGAATTGGCTTCTGACGAATACATTACACACTGGGAAGCGCAAACTGTAAAAGCCGACGATAAAACTAGAATTAGCTACATCAGATTTATGACCAACAAGAAGGTTACTTTCGAAGGAGGTCACGAGACATCGAATGAAAACAACAAGGCGGGTTGCGACGCTCCCCCAGGATATCAACTTGGCGGATTCTATGGGCGCGCAGGACAGGAGATTGATGCGGTTGGTCCAATTTGGGTCAAGCTAGACCCTCAACAGCCACAACAAGTTTCTGACGCGCTTCAGCAGACTCGAAATTAAGAATCAGCTAGTTGATATCGGCGACGATCTCACTCTGAATTCGTCTGACCAGGCTTCAGATTTTATTGTCGTCTTTTCGTCGATTTATCATTTGCTGTTGCTCGTAACTGTTTAGCTGTTCCAAATCTCACTTGTTAAGGCTATGACCGTAGAGAAATACAGTTAAAAGTCAGTGAAAACACTTTGTATGTCATGCTTTCCCGTGTAGATGTTGTAATATTTTTTCAAACTCTATTCTTCCCGCTCTTCCTAGAAAATGATTTTGTTGAAACTTTGATACGGCTCCAAATGAAAATGATATTATAATCCTATGTCTCTTCGTTTACTCTGCCGTAGTGATGTACGTTCTGGTCTCCTTGCCATTAAAGAAGACAACTAGAATCTGGAAGACCTAATCAAATGATGAAAAAAGAACGAATTTGACAGAGTACAGAAATTATCTAAGAAGAACAGCCAAAACGCGAGACTGTCGTCTCACAGCATTTTAATGCGAGCGTGCTCGATAAAATGCAACACGACGGTGGCATTTCTGGATGCAGATCACACTCAGTAAATGTGCAGTTTTGATCTAATATCTCCGCAATCTCCAGTACTGAATAATTTTGAATCCCTTCATTTTTTTAATCTATGACCAATGCGCTAACGCCAGTAAATAAGGCTCGCGAACAATCTGCAGCCTGTATGTCTGTTTATATTCAAGAGCTTGAGATTTGTGAAAAATCTAACGCAGATTAGCCTAGATTGAGCTTTCAAATCCCGCAATGACAAAATTTGATCAAACTATGCGGGTACATACGTCATCTGGTAGCTCTTATCGTTGACAGAGCATCTGTATGGCTGGTAATTTGGTGTAGTTATGTCAACATTAGAATGAGAAAGACATAGGAATGTAAGTAACAAATTTCACTTCGGGCCTTACTATCAAATCAACGGATTAACAATTGCAACCAAGCCTTCCTTTACTACACCCACCATCCGTATCCGCAATGACCAACAAGTGGATTTAACCTTTAATACTGGGAGTCCGATATGAGGATGACTCTGGCGAGCCAGCCATGTCTTGGCCATCAATGATGAGAGCGATATCACGAAGATTGTCTTGTGAATGACTAAGGCTCGTTGCGCAAGGCGTTTAATTCATCATCTGACCAAGATATCAGCGCTATGAAGGCATGAAAACGCAACGTGATATTTACAACTGCTCAACAATGTACAATCGCATGACGAAACTTTCCGACTCAAGTTGGAAAGTGGTAGTAGCATGGTGGAACATTCCAAATGTTTTGATAAACTATATGCGAAACTTCAGACAACGAGAGTGTTAGCTGATGGATCGTGCCAGGTGGTGGTACTACTCAGCAGTCTGACGTCAAAACTCGATTTAATATCACCGATTATGATAAATGCAAAGGGATTGAAGCCCTGGAGAAAGGGTACAGAAAGGTAAGGCGGCTACGGAGAGAGCTCTCGCGTAAATGGAAATGGTGAGAGATTCAAAGTTGGACGGGGAAACGTTCAAAAAGTTGTATTCGACGAACTAACCGTGATTTTAAGAATATGTGTTATAAATGTGATCTGTAAGTCATGTACAAAGGTGGGAAACCAACTCAGCAGTGATGTTGTGGTATTTGAAGCGGGAAAAGGACGATCGGTAGACTGGGTTATAGATAGTGACATCACATCTCACATGACCCAACACAGGACGGATTTGTGCAAATAAAAGAAAGGTTTTTGAGAATAGTATCGAAGTAGCAATTATCGACGTCAACATATAAGTCGTCAAGGATCTGACACGATGATTGGTATGGTGGATATGGGACTCGCCTGAAGTACGTCTGATATATATTAAGACTTGACAGAATATTGTTGTCGGTTGGCAAGCTTGCAAAACGTGGTATGATTGTGAGGCTTTCGCGCTCGTCGTGTGTCACTGAAGCAAAATAAAGGCGAATGCATCAGGTATAAATCGTAAAATTGTTCATGTTAGACTGTGAGAAGGAACTAGCACGTTTCGTGGAGTTTATGCTCAGTGTGAGCTTTGGTAATCTCGCAAGGGAGAAAAAATATTCAAGACAAAGATTACAATTACAGGTATACTGATGATCAAGCATGAAACAGACACATTATGTGCTAGGGTTTTCAACGAGTACGCTGATAGCCACGGTATTTTCGTCCCGTTCGATGACAAAGATGACAATTTTTTACAGCGCGTGCACAGCTATCATGGATTCAACGGAGACTCCGTCAAAGGGATGAGCAAAAAATCATTTTTTGGAAATGATGTTTCAAAATGTGTTGCAATTTCTTGACCAAGAGCAAGAGTGAAGTTTCGTGCAGGTCCAAGGAGTTGAAAACTCTTCGGAAATATTTTGAGATTCGATAACGAGATAGGACACTAAAAAAAGACGATAGTAGACATTCGTTTCGTTCCATATGAACCTCAACGGAATTAAGGTGCACAGCGTATATACAGGACTCTCATGGAATGGCACGCAGTATGAATTGCTACAATAATGTATCAACTGAATGAAGGGCGGTAGGAGTGAACACAGCAATCAAAATGATTAGTCGCTCGACGAATACAGCTCATCCCGACATCACGCCCTATAAGTTGGCTTTTAAGAAGGAGCCCGTAAGTGATCACTTACGCGTGATTGGCTCGCAGAATTTCGCTCATGTCGACGAATCAAAGAAACAAAGATCCAATGCAAGAGTTTCCCACGTATGTTTCTGAGTTATGAAGAAAACGTCGATGGTTATCGCATGTTTGACTTAGATTATGCCAATGTCAAAGTGACCCGGTCTATAAGGTTGGATGAGCTTGAAGTAGGTACACGGATGCCCTACAGCCAAAAGCGATAATATAAGCCATGCAAGACAGGGATTATGGTTATGCTCAATATATGTGGATCGACGGCCGCTTCGAGATGAATCTATTAGCTTTTTCGGCGAACCAGCCACAGACATCAAAATGGACGAAGCTATAAACAGGAATTGGTGCCTTTCGAGGGCTCTATTGAAAACTGTTTGGGGCTAGCAGACTATCGACCATCCCATTTTACGCGTGAGATCGTTTGGTGTTTCGGCCTGACGTGCAGTGAACAAGATGAAAAATGAGCTGATGTCTATGCCGCAGAGTGGCTCAGATGATGAAGATTTGACAGAAAGAGGTAATTGCCCACCGACACTGAAACGAGCTAAGATCAACGACGACAAACTTATTGCGGATGCTGTTCTTGCGTACATGTTGTGAAGTAAGGATGATACGGACTTGCCGGCCACATATGCTAAAGTGATGGGAATCAACGATGCAGCAAAGTGGCTCGAAGAGTTCGAAGCTGAGATTTGTTGTCAAGTTCATAACCGAACATGGAGGTAAAAGCCAAGGAGAAAACAATCGCACAATCCAGTCACAATGGGTATTTTCCAAGAAGCGTGATCGAAATGGCACTGTTGTGCGGTACCAGGCACGGCTTATTGCGAAGCGTTTCATACATTGTTGCTTGGCAACAATGTATGAGGTCGAGTTCTTCGAAACTTATTACTCGATCGCCAAATTGAATCCGATTAGGATGGTATTTGCAGTGTGTGCCCAGCGCGGCAATCAAATGGAACGACTGGATGTTGATACTGCTTTCTCATTTGTGTGCTGGTAGGCAACGTTTATATGGAAGTTTCACTGGGTGTCGACAATACTTAGGAATTTGTATGTCAGCTGAAAAGAAATATCTACGGATTGAAACAAGCAGCAAGTGCCTAGATCAAGACAAAACATCGTGTGAATATTGACTTTGAGGCTAATGGGGATGCAGAGCGATTACGTTAATCAATTCTTGGAAGGTTTTATTTACATTCGAGAATCTGTAGATGACATAATCGTCGCAGCTAGTACTAGCAGGGAGATACATGAGAAAGAATACTCCATAATGCATTAAATATGAAGAAGTTAGAGAATGCGGTGTTGATTTCGGGCTTATAAACTGACTACGACAGGACATCCAACTTACAAATAATTTAGCATACTTGCTACACCGACGACGTGGCAGGACGTTGTGGTCAACAAGATATCCAGAGGTTTCACTCAACAATCGTGCGCATAGGATTGAAGATGTCGTCGTCGCAGTCGCCAACGACCGTTGAGGGTGATTCGGTGATGGCTTGGACGTATCAATTCTTGATTAAGTGATGTGCACAACGACATCTGCTCGACCGAACGTTGCATACGCGATGACAAGGCTATATCGTCCCTAAAGAACCCCCGGACTGCAACATCAGATACGAGCTGTTAGCGAGCTACGCTACGTGAAGAGTACATGCCATACCAGTATCATCTTCCAAAGGCAGTGGTAACGTTGCGGTTATGGATATTTAGATGCTGATTGGGGCAGCAAACCGATGATAGATACTCGGTCTAAGGAGTCGTCGTGATCATGATTGCAGGAGCGTCAGTGATAAAGCAAAGAATGAGAAACGAATTACGTCAAGCAAATGTGTGAACGTTGTAGTCTACAATGAACGTGGTGAAAGCAAGATAATGCGTTACGTGCAAAATTCAAATTTCCCAAGTCTGTTTTTTGCGTTGATGAGCAAGAAAACGCTTGAGCGTAGCCTAGCAAAAAGGCAATTTTGTAAAAGTTGCGATTGTCGAAGAAGCTATCGACGATGTCATCGACACAGCGGAAGTATCAATGGGAAGGTACGGAAAATTATCTCTGATGTGCAGTCGTGGCATGCTCTCGGAAAATTCCAAACATGGACTTGTCAAGGAATATGCTGACATATTCTGCTGGAGTTTGTCCAACAGGACACAGGCATTCGTCACGAAACAGATGCACTTTCAACTTTGAAGTGCTGTATCACAAGGAAATGGTCGCTATCGAAGGAACGAGTCGATGCGATTGACAAACTGCTCGCGCAGCACAGGAGGCTGGTCATGTGCATGAGTGCTAGTCTCCGCGCCACAGGATATCGGCATATTGCTTAAGCTTCCAGCAAATCCGACGATACAATCATACCTGCTCGGACCTGAATCACGAAAGAATATGATCCTTGATGAAGGTGTTGGCAGCTCCGTCTTCAGCACTATCGTTCAAAAACGGTTTTTATGAAATCCGTGTGCATGAGAACGATATTCCTTTCACTGCAGTAAGCACCCCTAGTGGTATTTGTGTGAGTGGATGGTAATGCCACAAGATTGAACGAACGTGCCAGCGACTTTCGACCGAATGGTCACGAATGTACTTCGTTCATTGAGAGAGTTTGTAGTAATAAGTTTCTTTGGATATATATTTGCTCCTAATAAGGCTTTGGGGATGACGAATGATGTTGATGTTCATCTACGTCAGGTTTTCGAGGATATGCGAGAAAAAATTACAGGCAAGCCCGAATGAATGCATCTTATTCACCCTTGAAATTCCCTTACCCGGTAGATGTTTGACCCTGCTACTCTACTTGATCGTCTGGGTGAGCGTCGTTAGGTCATCAAGTCGATGTTGGTTACAAGGATTCATCAACTCGTCGACAGGGGATAAGCAGTTGAGTCGTCAATGCTACTAAGAGTACGGTGGCTTGGCTATCCGCTGGCTTTGAGACAGGAAAGCTTCTAGACTCTTTGTATGATGTTTATAATGTGATTCGTTGCTGCGAACAGCTTTTGTAGTGCTCGCAAGAGCACTAGAGCGACCAGAATCAGGCTCATTGTGTTCGTTCTCGAGCGTACCTTCTAGATTTTTAATAAACGCTGGACAAGATGCTCATTCTCGAGTCGTAAACAGTCTTTCACAACTCTAGCTTTGCGGTGATTGGTCGGCCGGGATCATTGCTGCTGAGTATTCGGCGCCAAAGGAAAAAGCTTCTTGTAGAACCGATGTAAAAATGATCCAAAAGTAAAAACTCATTGTAGAACCGAAGTAAAAATGCGCTAAAGTAAAACACTTTCGTGTAGAGCTTACGCTTTCTAGACCTCTTGCGAATGTCAAAGATAGCATGCAAACCGAGCGTCGTTCGTTGCTGCTTCGGTTGTTCGTTCTGCTTCAGTAGATTACATTGTTACTTTATTATTGAGTAAACTTGAACTTCTTTTGCGGTCCGTGAATTTTCAGAAAACATGACAGCCCTGTGATTACATATGCAACATTAGAGTGAGTACATGTCGTACACCCTTAATCGAGGTCTGATACGATGTGAGCATATCACCAAATGGCCCTCTTCCATATAAGCGTGACGATAAAGTAAATTTTGACGCCTATGGGTTGTACAAACATTTGGCATCTTGTCGACCAGATCATATGATCACGTCGTTCTGTTTGATCAGAAGTGTTCTAGATGACCTGTTGAGGTCGATCCCTATGCTCAAAATGAGCACCTCTTTGTCAATTTCTTTCATCGTGACTGGAATCTTAGCGTTTCCTGGACTTCCTTGATCTTCTTGCTCACCTTTTCTGCAGCAATTATGTCACTTACATCAATGTCAACGTAGACATGAATAGGTCAACATAAACGCACTAAGCTTAGTAGCCCTCATAAGTATACAATGGGTTGCAAATGTTTCCAGACGTAGATATCCTTGTTGAGCTGCCTTGTGTACGCCTGAGCATTAAAGACATTAAGTGGATACAGAACCGTTGGATAACTGCATAATATTGAGAAAAGCATCATCGATATCCAGCAGTTCCGTCTAAAAGTCGTATTAGTCATACAGCGCAAGCGTCTTTCGGGTCAATGTCATGTGATCAGCTCGAGGAAAATCGATTCCGTACTTTTGTTTGAAGCTCTTCACGACCTGTCGTACTCTGTAACAACAATTCATGCTTCTTTGCAACGACATATTTAAATTGTGCAATTGGTCTTCTGTCGTAGTTAGAAGTCCATTTTTGGTTCTGCTTATGGGAGCGAAGCTCAATTTTCATGTCTTTCTGGCGCCTTACTGCATGGATGATTACCATTTTATTGCTTGAGCATAGAATGTCAGCAAGTTCATATAATCCTCATTTCTTGCCGTACGCAAACATAGCCTCGCAATGTTACCGTGTTCGTCAACCCAAGCACGCTTCAGAAGTGGTGACGTTTGTGTCTGTGACCTTTTGTCATTTTAATTGCTTATAAGTATCGTCATCGCCAACGGCTTTGTCTTGATTTTTCCAAACATCCAAACAGGACCAAAACACCTAATGATCGTACTGTCGCGGTTGAAAAATCTACCAAATCCAACCTGCTTTAAATAGAGCGCCTAGTAGATATCTGCTGTAAGCCAACTTAAGCTGCTTAACATCGCCTTTTTTACGTTTGCAATGGTTCTTCAACAGGTTTCATGGATTCGTCCTAATGGGAGTCAATCCGTTTAGTCCTGATCATAACTGTCATTTGTAAGCTCAACGATCGCTCCTGGCCTTGGTGTTTGCGTGTCTTAAATGCTGACGGTATCACGCTCATCCAGCCGCGCTCAGCGAGTCAAGCCTTGACTTTTTCTGCATATCCATACCCTTGACTCTCTTGGGTTCCAGAATTATTCTCTTCGCTTTGTTGGCATGAGCTGCACCCCGTAGCCCGATCATTCGTATGTGGTCCATTGAAAGTAACTTCGTTACTCCTGAACCGGTCGGGCTCACTGGCTTGACTCCTTGGACGAGTAGCTTGTTGCCTTTTGTAATCGTTACTTCAAAAGCTTGTCACAAGTTCCTTGTCTCTGAGCGAGTTTCACTTGTAATGAGTCATGTGGGGAGTAGCACCACTGTCCATAAGCCACACTGCTGATCTTCTTTTGTCCAAGGCTACCTCGTCATCGCTTATAAATGATTTCAGTTTAGCCGTTACGCTTCATGTGACTAAATTACTCAAAGTTAAGTATTTGCCCTTAATTCTATGGATGAGGTGTGGAGCACCTTTTCGAACGTTGCCTCATCCACCTTTGAATCTTCCAATTTTTTCATTTAAGCGAGAAGTTTTCTCCATACCCCCCCCCTTGCTGTGCTGCTTATATGACTCCTTGACCAGTTTCTCATCGACTTTGACGAAAGTAAAGACTTCTGCATTTTTCACCATCATCGAAAGCGAATCGTATTCCAACGTCAGACTGATGAGAAGTATCATCAGCTAGTGCGACCCGTTATCGGGCTTTCGTATTGCCTGAGGTCCAAACTGGCTCGTCAACTGATTTCTGACACCCCGCCAAGCAACAAAGTTGTGAAGTCGACGCGTCATCGTCACGCTATTGTGCAGTGTTGACTGGTTTGACAATATATACATACAGCAACAAGATTGTCTTTGAACAGTGCTGAGCGGCGTTATCTTTGCACAATCGCTGCTCAGAGGCACAAAGAGATCTCTCATACGTCATCCTGCTCTTTGTGCGGGAAATTTATTCTGGTCTCGCCTGAAAGAACTTCGACAATGATACCGATTATATACATGACCAAAATATTTTGACAACTATCAGAAAAGCTGTCTCGGTTATCAAAAGCGCGAGTTCTTCTAGACGCTTATCAAAGTCTCATCTATGCAAAGGGCACGGCCACTCCAACTCACTGGGTAGAACTTAAAGTTAATCCCACCATCGAGTCATAAAAGACAGTATCTTCTGCAAGAATGGAACTTAAAGTGTTTGAGTATAAATCGACCGGACGAATAGACCATATAACCAAGCTTCCGTCTATCTTATGTCCTATTCGTAATTAGTCAATGGGCTGGAAGCCGTAGTCGCCCGCCAGGAGGCGATGGCAGTTTATACGAATGCACTGGTGAGGTATGTTCAGTAGGGTGCGGGTGTAGGGATAGAGAGCTCATATCTTGAAACAGCCGGTGATGGTCGTCCAAGTCTTTGAGAGCCGCGAAGGAAAAAACCTGTCCCTCTTGACGAGACAAGGCGAGATGGCCATAAATTTGGCCTTGCCTTCAGCAGAACCACAGCGCATCGCACCTTGTATTGAGCACTAGCGCACAAGACATTGATAAGAGGGGAGCTTTAATAGCGGGACAATTTGGAGCTATATATGTTGCGAGGTATTTCACCACCTAAACAGATTTATTGGGTGCGTTAAAAGCTCTCGACTACCTGTCAAGGAAGGTGACACTGTTGGACAATGTCCGTTATAACTTTAATCGTCGCCAAGGCGTCTGACCCTCTCTTGGAGGAGGTAACGGTACTAGCCGCTCCAATTCGTTGACCTCACCGTTTTTCAATTCCTTGCACATATCCCCAACAGATCATTCTATCAGCTCTATGACATTTTCTGCCGGAGATAGTGAGTGGGGACTTGCAACTCTCAGGACAACCCCTGTTACTTCATTTAGAAGTGAATACTCACCACTACCCATTGAAATTTCACTGCTCCGCAAGGTCGGCCCATAAAACGGTTGTACTGACCCAGCCGCACCGCCGTATCGTGATAGAAGATGAACCTAGCCTTCTACTCGCAACGTGCAGTTGCCCTTCAACTCCAATGGCCCTAGGGCGGAAGATTGCAACACCCAGTCGCTTCTACTCTTAGCTGGTCCTGGCGTTGAAGACAGTTCACAGCTGTTCTTTACTGAACTGCCAAAGATTCACTCTGTGACATCGATATACAGTCGACCTTTCTCGTCTCCGCAGAGATGCACTTTAACAAAGTCTGCTTAAGGCACCTAGCAGTACCGGCGCTATGTCAGGAACTTTCAATATCATGAGCGCTAGCTATTGCAGCTTCTTCCCGCACCAAAAGCGCTACTTTTCATAGCAATGGCGGGTTCATGACGCGCCAGAGCCCCAGCAGGTAAATAGAGCGTGGTATCCAGCTTTTTTTACATCCAGTCAACCTATCATTCGTGGTATTACAGCCACACCATGCCGAGCATGAGATCGCACCTCAAAACACGGTTATGGACTCGACGATGTCTCACGCTGTCGAAATCCTCAAGCTTCACTTAGAGATCTGGCATAGCATTTGACACTTACACTAGTGTCCTCATCATAAGATACGCAAATATCATATTTGTGGATAACGTCTATAATGTCTCCTCGTATTTTACACGGTTTCTACAGTCGAGCGTCGTGTTAATTGCAATATACTTCTCAAACAATCAGGACGATACATGGCTTCAGATATCATGAGCCTTACTTTGATTATCTCGTAAGAAGTCGCTTTTGAACAGTTGGGTCCCATTGACAACACCCGTGGGGCACAGTCGAGCCTAGATCTTTTCAAGTATGCTTCCCTGTATCTTCAAAGACTTGACGTTTTCCCGTGAAACATGTGTCGTACTCCCTTGCGAGAAATCCCGATACTTCTAAGCCCTCAGCCAAAAGCGACGAAGGTATGCGAGACGGAGCTGTATTATCCTCCGGCATATATTATATCTGCGGTACTGCAGGGCTGATCAGCAGTTCAGATATCACTTCCTTCTTCCTCAGCATGGCTAAGGTCCATCGGTTTCTTCACTTCTTACCCGCTCGTAGAGGTTTTACTCCAGCAGCTTATTTTTCCCTCACGGTTCGGAAGTGTACTCCGCAATGAACGCGAAGCCTATTGCATTCTCGAAAGAAATAAGGTGAGAGCGAAAGGTACAAGCCGCACCTGTTAAAAGACTCTTCATGTTTGATAACCGTAACCTCCTCCATGAGAGGATCAGACGCCTTAGCGACGATTAAAGTTATTATGGACATTGTCCAACAAAGTCATCTCCCTTGACAGGTAGTCAAGAGCTTTTAACGCACCCAATACGCCTGATTAGGTGGTGCAACACCTCGCAACATCTATTGCTCCAAATTGTCCCGCTTTTAAAACACCTCTCTGATCATTGTCTTGTACGCCAGTGCTCAATACAGCGTGCGATGCGCTGTTGTCCAGCTCAAGGCAAGGCCGAATTTATTGTCAACTCAGCTTGAGGGACAGATTTTTTCCCTCTCAGCTCTTAAAAGCCTGGATGCTTAACGTCGGTTGTTTTAGGATATGAGCTCTCTACTCTATCTCTACACCCGCGCCCTACTGAACATACCTCACCAGCGGATTATTATGAATCGCCATCGCCTCCTGGTGAGCGATTACGGCTTCCGGCCCATTGGCTCGTTATGAATAGAACATAAGATCGACGAAAGCTTGTTAAGATGGTGCAGCGGGGCTGCCGTAGCTTTTTGCTTAAAGTCAGCTTACTAAGGTCACCAACCTTGCGTACTATACCAGTACCAGTACGAGTGTAGCAGATCGCAATCCGCTACCTTTAAAAGCACCCAAAACCTTACCACAAGGCAAATGTACTCTTCCGTTTATAATTGAAGCTGTATTCATCTGTTTTATTTGCAGCAGAGCCGCCCATATTTAAGACCTTATTGATTTGCATGAATACTGGCAGTCCCGCCACGCAGTGGCTTCTTGTTACGGTGTAGCCACACCATTGTGTGTCTACATCGACTTGTGTAATCTACACCTTTTCACGGTCAAACTATCTTAAGTGACAATCTTTCATACCAGGGTACGTGTAACCCGTTACAGAAGGCCTATTCGTCCAGAGGATTGATACTCCAACACTTTAAGTTCCATTCTTGTAGAAGATACTGTCTTTTATGACTCGGTGGTGGAATTGACTTCAAGTCCTACCAAGTGAAACGGAGTGGCCGTTTACTTTGCACAGATAAAGTTTGACTCTCAGATCCCGCATTAGCAAACGCATAGTCGATAGGTCATGCGCTACTATCAGGAGCAAAGCCGAAAGGCCTAGATAACCAACACTGTTAGTTTACTCGGCTATATCGAGATCACATACTTTTCAAATTATCTTTTATTATAAAGCTTTAAGAATCGTACATTTCATCAATACCGATATTTCGGAAGTAAGAGTAGTGTAATATTTGTACAACTGTTTAGTAATTTACTTGAGGCAGTTGTATCACTTTTGTAATTTTCAAGCTCACAGTTATCAGAAGTTCAACTGATGTATTTACAATTAACAATTTTTCTTCTTGAGAAATTTTGATTGGTAAAGTTTTGGCCGTATAATTAACATTGCTTTAAATAATAAATTTCCAACATCACTAGATTACATTCTTAGTGTAGCTTGTATATCAATATATAGGAATCATCTCATGAATGTAGATGCATGTGGTCACATCCGCAAGTATTATCAATCGTAAGCAATAAATGAGAAAGTAGTATGGAACACAGATTTACTCTCTACAATTCATGACGAACTTTTCAAATTGGAGCGGGTAGGTAAAACAAACGAAGTGTTTTCATTTAAGTCGCTGCTTTAACTGTTTACACTACAATATATTGGTTTGACAACTGGCATGTTAAAAGAAAAGAAAAAGAGATAAACAAATGCTGAACAAGACAAAAATGGCAACTGAAGTCTGACACCTAATCAGACAATTTCTAATTTCCATTGTCGGCAGTATCGGATCCCTGAAGACTCGTTAAAGCATCTTCTGCTCTGGTCCAGATGGTGGTTGTCCTGGAACAACTTCAACAGGATTTCTCAATGTCCAAACCGGACCGATCGCATCAATCTCCTCCCCTTCACGACCGAAAAATGCAGCAAGTTGATGATTATCATCTGGGGCTTTGCAACCTTCTTTCTTCGCCGTACCCTTCCTCTCTTTACCTCCCTCGATATACCTACCCGTGTTAGTCATTAATCTAATATAGCCGATTCTCGTGGTCGATGTTTTTGTAGTTTGCACCTCAAAATATTTGATGTACTCATCCGATGCTAAATCGTGATCGTGGCATTTATTTTTACTGCCGTGAAACGGATCTTGTGACATGCCCTCCGGAGGCACGAAAGTAATACCAATACCATCCACGCGATCGCCATGGCATAACGTGATCTTGGTCACCTTTTGACCAGGAACTACCATACTGGTATCGTCAAACGGTCTCCCATGCGGTCCACCTGTCACGGTGCATTTCTCGACGAAATCGGGAAGGTCATACATATCACCTTGAACAAAAGCAAGCGTAGCGAGAAAGGAAAAACAGATCTTCATTGCGGTGACTCTTTGTTGAGGATGAGAAATATTTTGGAATGACTTGTTTCGGCCAGTGCTGATTGCTGGTATAGAAGACTGCAGAGCGTGAGGTAGTAATGTTAACTAAGCGAATTATCGGAATTTCCCAGATCAAAACGAAGATCGGTCGGTAGCAATTTGTGGGGCCAAGGCTGACTGGCTTTCACCTCATCCTGTTATTATCGAGAACTCGAGAGTCGAGTGATCGTTACCGATTTAAATTGATTTTCAATGCATTGAAAATCAATTTCTTATGAGGCACCAATGCATTCTTTACATGTAACAGCCATAGTATTGTGAGAAGAAGATAATATAGAATCCTTTTTGATAACATAATACAATGTCGTACGTCGCAAGTAAAAGGATGCTCTTGCCTATCGATGTCGTCGCTGATCTCATAGAATGGGATCGAAGTCGTGAGCTACATAGTCGGTATAGCGTGTCATATGTTATGTAGATGCGCCAGGCTATTTCACGTTAGACCACACAATTTCGCGAAATCTCAGAACAAAGAAAAGGTATTTAATGGAAAGTCGAAAAAATAGCCAGCCATGTGTTTTATTTCGGTGGATTGCTTGACGGCGCTCTAACGAATGATAAGACACCAGATGGAAGAAGCTTTTCCTCAAAATGGTCCCCTAGGCCAAAGCAAAAAATGCAAAGCATATTTCTTTTACAAATAGAATAATTCATTGGATTATGGTGTACGTACGCATTACACTTTTCAGCTGTTCCAAACAACTGACTCACTCACTCTATGCAGTACATATTCCAGCAGAGTTATTCCGAATGGTAGTTATTTAGTACTAGTCTAAAGAAGATGTATCTCAAAATATATAAGTTACTACAAGCAAACTAAGTATCTAGTTCATAAATAGTCTCTAGGTTTCGCATCCCAATTAACTCTATAACGTGGACTAATTATTCAGAGCTTTCGTTGTGTAAGGTACACAGAATATCTGTCGCACTCGGTAGCACTTGTCGTCAATCCGACGATCACTTGTATCCTCCGAAACAACGAAAATTGAACTGTTCAGCTATGTGACATCGAGACATATAGACAGAATTAGTGGGATAGTATCTATTAATAGTTCCAAACAACAACAGATATTATCAACTTTTGCGTAAGGCCGAAAGCGATGATCATTTGCCCGTCGTTGTTCACGTGCTATGATGTTATACCTTCGCGAACGCTCTTACCAGCATTTGGCGATAGTAACATTGACTCCCCCCTGGGGTTGCTTACGGTAAGCACTCCACCATTCGAGCTCAGAAACGAATAAAAATCTAGCAGTCTCGCTTCCATACACGGTAAGTCGACTAATTTCAAGCCGCTTAACGTGACCTCGGGTGGTTTGCACTGTGTCGACTGAGAAAGAAAGAAGCGGGTTTTATTGTACCTCGTAATAATCAAGAGCAATGCAATTATGTCCTTAAACGAGTGACACTACTGAAGAGAGCTGGAGCTCACGGCCCAGTGTTATTGTTGTCGACGCCAGTGTTCAGTGTTTTAAAAGACCTTGAAAAGTCCTGCGGGGCTCAGGATCTTCGTCTAGATACATATGACCGCGCATCTGTTGAATTTAGCAGAAAATATGCAAAGGCATTCCGAAGGCCAAATAAGGTATCACATCTTCATGTTTACGCGTCGAAAGTTTCGTAAGGTTTCCTCCAATACATGAGGGCTGGACAGAATAGTAGTTCCTGCGCTCTATACTTGAATTTGAGATACGATCTCATCCCATGTAATGTCTTGTTTGATTACCGCGATCCATAAATAGAAAAAAAGTTCAAGCGCTTAGAATTCCATATCATTGCATATTCGGGTAGCCCCAGCGAGCCATATTCCCAGCATGTAACAGAGACGCATCACTTTTGGGGCGAGCTTAAAATTGCGATAGCCTCGAGGATTATGGTCATTGTAGTTGGTTTACTGGGACAAGAATGTTCCAGGTTACGTCGTGATCCCAAGAGCTTCCTTTTTGTAAGACGTTCCGTGTCTCATGTGTCAGAGTCGATCTCTTAGTAAGAGCGACTATGTGTGTACCTCATTTATTGCTTTTGACATTATTGTTCGCCGATGTGAAAGATGTTGACATTCATTTGATACTTTGATGTAGATGTTCTGAAAGTTGCTGATTATGCATCAGGAAGTGTCTGGTGCACACGCCACAAACAGTAGTCTGTGATGTCGCTGTCTAGGCAACATTATGTAGATCCACAAACCAAGTTTGACAATGGATGTGTCATTGGATGTGCAGCGCACAAGAATTCGGATGGAGCGCCCACCTTCAAAATTTGCAAGCAGCTCTTAAGTGTATATGCTTGGACAAGATATTCGCCATAACATAGACAAGGGAATACAAAACCCTCTCTTTCAGGTGTTTTATCAAGGAGCAAGGTATATGGCACAGATCCCGCGAAGATCCAGCCAAATTGGTTAGTGCCGCCGACCCAGAGATACACGCAGAAGTGTCTTGTACTGTGTTACGCGGATCATGCTGATAAATATGATTTGTCTTCACAATAATCTTCGGGAAATTAATGGCAACTGATGTCGGGGTGAGGCAGATGATGAGGCCTTTAGAGCTTTAAGTAAAGTCAATTGAGTGTTGTGATTCTAGCCAAACCAAATTTAAACTAGCCTTTAAAACTTTCTTCTATGCCAAAGACTGTGCTTGACTACATGCAGATGCGAATGGGCATGAACGCTTAATCGCATTTGAGTCTCGCCGACATCAGCGACAGATCATAACAAGTCCGTACTTGACGCGGCGCTACTAATCATGATGTGCGTTTTTGAGATTGCTAGACTCTTACCTACGCAGATCATGCGCAGTTGCCCACTGGGACGCCGTCGCGAATAATAGCAAGATAATATACCGAGTCGATAGATGCGGTCATGCTTTGTTGAAGCGTTTAGTCGCGCATATCACGATAGTGACGTCTTTTATATGAGGTCATACGTGTAGCGTACAGGTAAGATGCAGAATGTGTAGGTTTGCAGAAAACTTCGGAAAGGGGAAATTTTACAATTGGATTTTGCTTCATCGAAGCGTCTAATTGCACGCTTGTGTCGTCATCGCTCCTTTCAATGCTTGTTGTATGCAGCACTGATTCCACGTCACCTCATGGTAAGGATATCAACTACAAATGTTGTATAAAGCGCACGATCCCTCGTTGGGATGCCACCCCGATGGTGGGCAAATAGATTGCCCAGTGAACGCTACGTACTGGTGGTTCGTCATGTATAAGTGGGCTCTTCAATATGTACGCGCGTGCAATAGCGTCAGCAAATTAAACTCTCGCCACGACTGACTCCAATTTATTGATTTCGGCAGAGTGTTGGCATCCCGAATTATGGATTTGATGTTTGTGGTATTAGCCAATGCGTTCTGGAACACCAATATTATGGGATCAGTGGCCGCTGGAGGTATATCCTCCGTATAGTTGCGCTGAGCTGATTTTTTAACATCGTTTTCGTCAATTTGGCTTGGTCATTATTTAAGATCGATATTCACGCTTCACATCACAATTCTACCAACTGTGTCCTCTGGCTGCCTGTTTGGGCATGCACACCGCGTATCATTGGCCGACTCGTGGTCACACCTAGCACGTACATCGAGTCGCGGGGGTATCTCTCAAAGGTCTCGCGCATAGAGCCTACGGTTGTAGTGGTATGCTGCTGATCATTGCTTTCGTGATAGATAATGCCTTATATTTAGCTTCCAGGACAGGCCCTTGGTTGTTATGTTTGTGAACACGGTGTTTGTGCAGACTCCGCGAAGGTCAAAGCAATAGTGGAGTGACCAATACCACAGAATCCAAGGGTTTCAAGAAATGGATCGCTTCTCGCGAAACTACGCGGAAATGGTACGACCATTTTGGTTCGATTAGTGTCAATGATTTGGTTCAGCCCTCATGCCCACGCCCTTGTGAACCAAAGCCTTAAACTGACGCCTTAGACCGCTCGGCTTTCTCTTCTTCCTACACCCTAGTTTCTTTGACGCCGCTGCAAAGCCTTAAGGAGTGTCGATACAGTTGGACTTGCTGGTATCACTCCGAGTATACTTCGTTGCAAAATTACTGCTTGTATCTGGACAAATCTGAACGTTTTTTTGCCAAATGAGCGGCGCTACGACTGAGAGTCAGGTTGCGCAAAAGCAAATGCAAGTACTTGATGGATAAAAAAGAAATATGAAGATATAGTGGGCCAACAAGCTTTATCAAATCTAGTTATCCTACCTATGAAAGCAATGTCTGCAGTGTATACCACAAAGCTGCGACCGTGAGGCATCGGACAGCTCACATTTGCAAAAATACATTGAGCTATATTCCCAACCTTTCGAAAAGAGTGCTAGTATATTCTGCGCTGTACGTGCATTGTAATTAATGCATAACGATTGGACTATGACGAGCATAACGGATGTGAAGCACTTTATTGTAATATGAGTTGCTGACAGCAAGAACTTTCAAGAATAAGTTTCATCTCATAATTTACTTTGTGTCTTAAACTTCGCAAAATCAATCATAAAATCACACTCAATTCGGGCGTTTGGGGAAGCTAGAGCTGGCTCACACGACTGTAATACAGCTGTAGCAATGTGGTAGCCCCGTGATACGCGTTATTTAGTGCGAAATCACAAGACACTATTGCCAGCTTTCAAGACCAAAGAATTGGTCTTCATGGAACATATGGATCCCAATTGCTGCGGCTTTGATCACATGCAATATTCCTGGATAGTGGTGGCATATTCGATCAGGTTTCGATTGCAAAGCGTCTTGTAAGCGCTTGTTCTTTGGTTGTACATAATGTATGGTGACGTAAACGCTTAAGCGCACCTCTAAGGCAAGCAGCTCCTGCAGAAATAATTTAAAATTGTGTCGTGACCGAACCTGCCAAAATGTTGTGACTTTGCGCTTGTTGAAGGACAAGCTCGGTTTGTGTAAGAAAGATACCATATTGGTTTTGGGCTGGATATCGTCGTAAGCTTCACAGTAGGGTCTTGGGACTTTTTGACTTCGGGGATAGACAGAGTAGGCTATTCGTGCAGATGAAAGACGAAGCGTAAGGAACGTCTCTTCCTCGGCTGATAACTTTACATTATGTCTTTAAGTGAAAACAGGCGCTCGGTCTCTAGCTTTCCATTGGCCGCGAGGGCTTTGCCTGCTTCAAGGACTCGTTGAGCCATCACGATAAGAATATTGATGCAGATGAGATACGTACATTTATGTGCAAGAAGTGGCGATAAATTCCAAGCTCATTAGGTGCCCATTAAGCGATCACGGGTCGCGATGTATTCAATAGACAGAGTAAGCGTGGGCCTTAGTATGGATTGCATCGGTATGAGATATGGTGTAAACGAGCACGAACCGTACTATGGAGTACGTACCTTGCTACAATTTTGTACAGAGGGTAGAGGGATTCGTACCAATGAGACAATAAAACTTTGTAATGCAGAAGTCCGCTAGATATATTAGATGTTAGTCGCACGTCATAAGATGTCTATAAGTTTCTATTGACTATTGTAGAATCTTGGTATGTGATAGCCAGAAAATGTCTTTTATGCCACTGTTGCATCATAAGATCAAACTACTTAGTCTATCAATGCAGAGTCAATGGGTCAGACTTCCTAGGCGTAAAGTGCGCGGCAATCACGTCGCGGGTAAATACTGATATGGTGCGGGTGGCCTCTCAAAATGCAAGGACAGCGTTAACAGTTTTGCAAGACTCTAAATTACTGCTTAGCACAAAGCATGCAGGCTAGGCATGCTTAGAAACGATCAATATATTATAATCAAAATAGTAAAAGCTCAAGAATGTGATTTGCTGCTACGCTACTGTCATTTTCATTGCTGGACACATTGCAGTAAAAATTTGCTGAGTTGAGCGATCTCAGTCTGATTATGTTGAAAACATCCGATAGGTATATTTCATCTTCATGAATAGCTTCGAATGCCAAATTGATGTCATATCACATAAACGTTCGATTGTAGGACACTTGCAGGTACGCTGATGGTATATCAGGCGGATTGCAATGCGCCAAGACTTATTATGAATATTCTTGTACCCAATGCAATCGCTTGTTCTTTGTTCCAGATGACAAACGACGAATGCAAAAAGTTCACCTTCAGACCACGATTCTCTTGCTTGCCACCAGACAACAAACTTTTGCTGAATGCTGGGCGTTACAAACCTTAACCAAGCAACCTTCTTCTTTACTCACACCGCTTGTTCTCATCGTCACGAATCCTAAACTTTTGCCGTCTGCAATTGTGATGGCGATGCTTGTCGCAAGGTCTTAGTATCTGAGCAAGTCAGTTAAGTGTGAGGTCATGTAAAATGTGGCGCTAGTTGTCCTTTAGATCGTCCTCCACTAAATGCAAATACCGCGTCATCGCTGATAAGACGTTTTATGACCGGCAATCCCGCTTTATGTGACAAGCCCAGTCACAGCTAGATGACTTGTTCTTGAGTCCGCTCTTAATATCGTAGAGCATCGCCTATCGAGACGTCACCTACAATCAATCTCCAGGGCTCTCGATTTACGCACAATGCTTTCTACCTAACCTTCTCTATGTACAACTTTTCTGATTTATAAAGCATCTTATCCCTGACTGCAATATACGAGATGCTCTTCGCATTTCCATAATCAATTAGACCAAATAATACTTTGACGTCGGACTGCTGAGAAGTACCACTAGCTGATTCGAATCGTCAAGTGGCTCTACCGCTTTCGATCAGCCGACAATCGAGTCGCCAGAGCAGACTAGACACCGCTTCACCATTCTAGTACAGCTTGTCATCTCAAAGGTTTGGATGTCGACGCAGCATCGTCACACGATTGCACAGTGTTAAGCGGTTGTAAAAATCACGTAGCGTTTCCCATGCCTCCATGGACCTCGTGGTCGACCGCACTTGGTCTGATGTTCAATATCAGCATCGCGCAGATCAAAACGCAATGCCTTGGTGTCGGTCACATGCCACGCCTCTATGCTATAGCTCTCATCCTTGACGGTAATGGCATGCTTCATAAGAAGATAAAAATCTGATTGAATCACACAAATCAGATTGACGCAGCAGCAATGATTACTGCATCAAAACGCGCATTCTCCTCGTGCTTAAGTTTCAGTAGTAGA
>NW_020187271.1:723227-734130 GCF_900000015.1 Plasmopara halstedii
ATTCTAGCACATTGACCGTCCCGGTCCAGTGCCCGCACCAATACCGCTTCTGCTTCCTAGCAGAGGTAGGTTCATGTCTCACCAAAGCTCCATCAGGAGACGTGCACGTTGCGCCCAAGGTCCCCGACCTCCAGGTTCATGGTTTTCCAGCCATGCCAAACCAGAGATAAGATCATACCTTGAATTCATGACTAAGCAGCGTTCCACGCTTTCGAAGTCAAGAAAATTGACACCAAGGTCCACAGGGACCCTCGGCACAGTGACGCAATTTCCGTCGCTGAGCGAACATTGACGGTGTCAGTAAACCGCGCTTCTAGCGCCTCAAAATACAGCTGACTCCCTTCGATCGTAGAGTGTCGAGCACAATTGCCCGATGCCCTGGAATCTATAAGGCTTTTCTATGGCAATCAAAGCTCTTCACGGTCGCTTTTACGACCAACAAGCCCGGCTTACATACACGTACCTTGTTCAGGAGCAAGGAAGCCTTCGGGGCCCTGCTGCCCTCTACATCTTTGAGGCACAACAGAAATCAGTCTTTCTTAATAGGACACCTCGTGCCTACTTGGTTTTCTCGTTTCCCCGCGACAAACCAGACTGGCTAGAAGTGGGACGTCGGTTCAAAGAAACTCAACGCGGCTTACGCAGGGACAACCAGTCCAAAAGTGACGGGTGTCTCCACAGACAAAACACCGTCAGATGTTAACACGCTGCTCAGCAGAACGGAGCTCTCTCTCCTCTTTCTCAGCAAAGCTGAGATCAACTGGCTTAGGCCCGCTCGACGAGCTCTGAGGGTGTGCATATCAACCAAGTCGTGCCGACTTAAAGTTGCGTTTGGCATTCAATACCAGATTTGCCGCTTCAAAAGAAGACGGATGCACAAGGAAGACTTCCATTCTGGCCACGCTAGTCTGGAGGCCTTCCATAAAGACGGTCACTGCGACCGCCTCGAGGAGAGGATCGGCTGCCATCCTGACAATAAGAGTTCTTGACTATTGGACAAAGTCCACCAACTCCTTGTCCCTGTCGGGAAGCAAGGAAACGCGATCGCACGCGATATGCCTGATCAGGCGGCGAGAACGCTCGCAAAAGCGGACGCTTCATCTCCGTCCAGGAGGGGTACGCAGCTTCAACCGAATCACCTCACGTTTGTCGCGCTCGGCCTTCGCGCCTGGATAGCTAGCGCCACGCGCTTTTGCTCGTTCTGGGGCATGGAGGATGCCATAGCCTTTCTTACCGAGAGCAGGAGATTATCTCAAATCCTTACCCTCGAAGATCTTAACGCTCACCATGAGTGGCCTGATTCGGTTGGAGTCATCCGTCGTCAATGGTGGCGTCATGGACGCAGTCGACGCCATTATCTTTTGCTCTAGGTGCTCTAGCAGAGCATTTGCATTGCTCGAAATCGCCTTTAGGTCCGTGTTTATCGCTTTGGGCCCTTGCGAAACAGGGTGTCGCACGCCCTCAGGGCCCAGCAGGGACATCAGTTTAATTAGCCAGTCCTGCATGATCTGAGACAAATAGGAGTATTGCTCCATCCTCACAAAGGACCAGTCGTAATGACTAAGGCGTAGATTGACTACAAGTGCTACCAAATGCAGCGGGGCTACCGTAGCTCTTTGCATAGAGGAAGCTAAGCTAAGCTCACCGGCCTTACGTTCTTTACAAGAACCAGTTCGAGTGTAGCGGATCGCAATCCGCTACCTCCAAGTTCTAAAACCTTAACCAAGTATATGAACGCTTTTGTTGAAAATTGGAACTGTATTCAATTGTTTATGTTCCGACAGAGTTGCCAATATCTAAATCCTTAGGTTTTCCAGATTAATATAGTAATACCTTGTTAATATAGTAAAGTTTAATTAATATGCATTACTACTGGCGATCCTGCCTTCTTGTTACGGTGTGGCCACACCACTGTGTGTCTACACCAGAATGTGTAATCCACACTCACACCATCAGCCCTTTCTTCGAAGGGTACGTGTAACCCCGTTGTATTGGATGAAGTGTTTTATGCAAAACGTGTCACGTTTTGGTCAATTTTGATGTATGTCATCTTATGGAATATTTCCTGAGCAATTTATTTTTAAACACTCCAATCCCTTTTGATCTTTGAGCCTTTCTTGCCTTGGCCATGTTAAACATGCATTCTAACAACTGTACAGCGTTCATTGTATTTGCAATCCGAACCAGCATCAATTTGCGTTTTTTACTCTGTCGTTACACAAAATTATATTCATGGAGGTGTTCTTTCTGTGCACATTCGAGTAGACAGTAGCTTTTTTGTCAAATATTGAATGAACTTCATTTCCAAACCAGAAAGAGTAGGAAAGAACCACAATATTCTCACAATAAACAACTAACTCAATGAGGATATCATGCCATCCGATGCAAAATGGTACACAGTAAAACAAGAATGAAATTGCCGAGCTCATTGAGACGAATACGATAGGTAACACAGATTTTAAGAAAATTGATGTGGCGTTGTTTTACATTTGCCTTGTATTGCTAGTCATACGCAGGACTAACTTAACGAAGATTAAAACGAAACCAGCCGTGCGTCATGAGTAACCAGGAAGCACGACGACTTAATGTCGACCATCTCAATGGCAACGATATGCTGTGCGAAAATTCACCAGCGACTTGTAGCTCACAGAGGCTATCCATTCCGTTATTTTGTAATCATTAAGTTGTAATTATTGTTCAAAACCTTGGTTTCAGGTAGCAAAGGAGCATTTAAGACAACGCCATTGGGATTCATGCAGATTTCAGACAAAAAGAGACAAGTTTGACCTGGAACATATTATAAACATCGATCATTCCAATCAGGCTCGGCGTTTACTGACAGTTTCGTGTTTGACCACGGTGTGCCCGCGCCTACCTCTGACTGCAGCAATTGACCTGCACATCATTGCAAACGGCTAAAGGATTCTGCACCATCGATGCAACAACTGGAAGAAACCCGATATTTGCAAGTTTAGCTGTAGGCAGACGCGACTCGGATCTGCTCGCACCTAGTGTCAGTTTTTTCGATTTGCGAGAATTTGGCGCAAGAGACATCCGATCGGGCATTTCCCTAAGCGTAGCGGAATCTCTAGCCAGCTGCAACTGCATGTGCAGCAACCGATTCTCAGCCAAAAGTTGCTTGTTTGCTTTACGCGCAGCTGAGCGAGTCCAGTCCAATTTGTTGCGCACATCAATGCATTTTTCGTCCATTAAACGGAGTTGATCCTCTAAAATGCGAGCACCTTGTTCCAGCTGGACTGTTTTTGTCTCCTGTGCAATATACTTTCGGGTTGCAGCGAACATTTTGTCTTTTGTCTCACCAAGCTCCTTTTCCACAAGACGCTGCGCTTCCACTGCGCGGGTCTTAGCTGCTGCTTCGTGCTTAAGGTGCACCATAAGCTTTTCGACATGTCTTGAAAGAGCTGCAACTTTCTCACTCAATTGTTTGTTGATCTGTTCACTCTTTGTGCGTGAATCTTTTTCAAGACGTTCACGACTAGCCATCTCAACAACTTTTTCACGCATAAATTGCAGGTCGCGCAGTCCGATCTGAGATGTTTCCAGCTCACCCTCGAGTTGGTCCGTCCGCTGAAGTAGCCGCTTATTTCGGCTTCGTAGCATTCGCATTTCACGTTCCAAGCGTCCGAGACTGCCAAGGCCCAAGGCCTCCAGTACTGTGAACCTTTCGATGTTAGGCATGTGGCACGTTGATAGCTGTGTACTGCACCCAACGTCATTTGCGGTTCCAAACGGAGATATAGACGGTGAAAAACCTCCAGCAAGCTGCAATTCATGTCGAAATGCTTGCAAGCGCAGTCGAATTAGTTCGTCTAGCTTCACATGCTGGTAATGTGTATCGTTGGCACTTGTGTTTGGATTGCAAGAAGTGATGATAGGATCAAGTCCAATTCCACGAAGTAAAATGCATCGCGCGTTACCAACTTCCTCTCGTACGCGTACCAATTCAGATTTTGCTTCATTCAAAAGCTCTCCCAAGTAAAGATGTCTTTCGCCTTGTAGCACAAGCTGCTCTGACTTAGCAAAAATTTCTTTCTGGAGTCCTCGAATTCGCATTCCGTAATCGTCGCCATCAGAGTTAACTGTAGATACCCTTGCTAACTTATCCTCAAGCACTTTCCTGTGAGCATTGGCGTCATCTGGCTGATCTTGTTTTTCGAGCACTTGTTCAGCAAAGCGCAGCAAAGCGCCTTGCTTCGCTTGGCGATTATCCTCATCCAAGGAAGCTACTTTCAACGAATTTTCCAAACTTGCAACTTTCTCCTTTGAATGTTCAAGTTTGCTTAAATTTTTCGTCAGTTCGTGCTGTTTCGCTGAGAGAGAATTCTCGTGAAATATTTGGGCATCACTGTAAGCCTGCTGAAGCTGATCACACCGAGTTTGAAGGATATAGTACTCAGCAGTATGCTGAGCAAAGCGAAGATCACATTCATCAAGCTGCTTCAAAAAAAATGTTTGTTGTTCGTCAAGAGTGTCTAATGCACGAAGTCGTTCTAACTCTGCTAGACCACAACGTTCTTTTAGCTGTTCTATCTGACCGTTTAGCTTTGCCTGCTCGAGTAAGTATTGCTCTTCCATAAACGTTCTTTTTCTCTCAGCTTGTTTTGCCTCGTCCAAAGTTGCGAAACTATCTTGCCACCGAAGATATTCCTCAGTAAAAGCCTCGAATACCTCAGGAATTACCTCAACTGTTTGCTTTTGCTCCAACAACGTTAGTTTTTCTAAGTCCGCACTTGCTTGGCTCTGCATCTTATCAGTGAATCCTTGCTCACCAAGTTCATCGCTAGCTTTTGTCTCAACTAATTCTTCACTTGCCATCTTTACTATTATGAATAAAAGTCGTGAATGCAATTAACCAAAGAACACCTGATCAAAAATAGATACGAAAATTCTACCCAGCGCAATGAAACCTTCAGGCATATTTATTTTCACTCGCCTAAACTTGTTAATTGCAAATCAACATCTCGCCATGTTTCGCTGACGTTTATATCTTGATCAAACGCTTTTAAAGCTGCATTTAGTTCTTGGAGAATATCACGCACCTAAAAGAGTGGAAGAAAATATTTTTGCCACAAAATACGCATGACGTGAAACTTACATGTTTTAAATGAAGAATCAAGTCGCTTTTTTTGACTGCCAAGTGGTTGTCATTTGCAACAATTCTTTTCTTTAAAAGATCGCTAGCCTTGGCATACAATAGCTCTCGAAACTCCAGGTAGTTAATGCCAGTGTTTGCCTGCATGACCCGTTGGCATTGGTCAACAAATTCATAACCCACGAGGCCAATATTTTTCAATTCTTTGAGCTCGTTATCGACGGCAGCGTACTCGAGCTTAAGAAATGTCCATACTTCACGAATATTATATCCGTTGAACCAATTGTGATTGATTGAGATCGTGTCTTCAAGATTCTTGACCTGGTGATACCATCCACTCGGAACGAAAATAGCGTCGCCAGATTCCTGAATTGTGTACACTTGTTTTGCTTCATGAATTCGAGGATACCTCTCTTCGTTAATGTACTCCGCCGTAACGTCAGGCACTACATAGCCAAAGCAATCCTTCAATTTGGGTTCCTGCTTTGCATGATGTCAGATATCGAGCATACGACCAGGAAGCGCGAGTATCTAACGTACATCATCTGGGTGATAGAAAATCCATTCTTTGCGGCCGCAAATATTGACTGACCAGCTAAAAATGAAGAAGTGAGGGGGAATATATTGTAAATCAAGATCAATAAAGTCATACCTGTACGAACGAAAGACGTCTTGATGAAGCGGTGTCCAGCTTCCAGCGGGGCCTATGGAATATTGTGTACTCAATATTTTCTATAAAGTGCGCTTTACAATTCCATACCTACCAATATACACAAACCGATAATCGCTTTTGCTATTCTCTTTATGGTCCCACCACCTAGATTATCTTGTCAGTAAACGAGCAGTTTGATCTTTCGAGTTAAACTAATCTACCGACCAGTTCAACCAGTCATCCTTGAAAAATGGTGGCGTGCTACAATAAACCACGTCGATCGCGCAAGCATAAGCGATAGCGAGTTGAATAGCAGAAAATAACCTTCTTCACATACTCGTAGATATCACTGCCAAAAGCATGTACAAAATGCCAATCCTTCAGATACTTCTTACCCACCGTCCCATTCTCTATTTGATTCACATAATCAACTGCACCATTTTCGATAAGACAGTGCTTACTCTGAAATTGCTTTCGTCTGTCTATTACCAACTTTCATAGTCTGACGATCCTTCGCTCCGTATTCGGCAACTTCCCCGCTCGCTACCTTAAAGATATATATTAATCAAAGGACATAAAAACAATTTTTGGCAAATATTTACCGGGGCCAACGCAGTGCCATAATGTTCCTTAAAATGCGTATAATTAATACTATGCTCATTGTGCCATTTTCTTGTCCCAGGAAACCACGTCGGCGTTACATTTCGCAGCAGCACAGGTCGATTGCATGCCATATACCGCGTGCAAAAATTGTCGTAGCTCAACTTGGTTGCGTCCTCCACGTCCATAATTTCGAAAACTTACAAATAAAAATATAAAATCAGGTGTGATTCCTTAGTGCACCGTTCAAATATTATATCGAATTGCCGTGCATTGTCAGGAATGTTTTACGATTCGTAGATTATACCCAAAAATGCAAGAGTTTATATAATTTGTGTCACACATGCTGTTAGTATAGGTGGCAATTGTCATTAATTTCTTACGCATTTCGCTCACATAATATGGTCTGATACTTTTCACAATTATCCGGTACTTCGCGAAAGTCTTTTACTGAATAAGACATGAGCGATGAAGAAATTGAAAGTCAGTGAACGGTCACTCATTTCGCCTTCCACATCAAGCGCACCACCTTATCATCAGCGGATGCATAAAGATCAAAGTAGCATCTGTGTGTGACGCCACCCAAACTTAATTCTAACGAAAGTGGCATAAAGCCATTGTCTTGAAGTTTTCTTCAAAATGAAACGTCTTAAAACTAGGACTCACTTTATAATTTAGGTAATCAGTATTTCAGTGGTGGCATGAGTATGAAGTTAGGGAGCCAAACCTTGTCTCGCTAAAAATTGCATCGAATGTTGATATGTTCGGAGAGCAGGTGAAAGATTCTTGACTGAAAAAGGGACCCTTTTTGTCTCGTAGATCAAGTGAAGGTTCATCGCTGATAACTTTTTTGAGATCACACAAGAAGACCTCGAGCCACACTGACTTCTGACAGATACTCATTTGTATCGGCTTATTGGTCCCTCTTATTCTCAAAAAATTCCACAAAAGTACGTACACTATAACACGGTACGCCCCCTGTATTTTTTCGGACCAAATGTTACCAGCACTGAGGCTCACGGTTATTTTGTTTTTCAAAAGTCTGCGCCAAAGTGAATGCTGAGCAGCCATCCTACGATTAAGCTTTCACTCCGCCATGTGCACGTCAAAGTGCCTTATTCGCACCAAGTATTCTATCGCTTACGTTTCACCATAAGGCTCAACAATCCCGTGACCATAAGTTGTTGTTGTGGACGACGACCTAAAGCTAGTTTCGGTGGAGATGCCGAATTTGTGTTGTTAAGAATTGTCATAGTGACCAACCAAATCCCAATCCAACATTTCATCCTCGTAGAAAAACGTAGACAGAACTTTCAATTAAGATACTCTTCACCCCTCCTATGAATGTATCACGCATTCCATGCTCGTTTTCTATAGCGAAAAGTTCTGAGGGACCTCGCCGCGAAGCAGAACCTGGATCAGACCTAATTTTGCTTGTTTAAGAATCGCAACGACTTCATTAACTCAATAATGTCGTGGTTATTGATTTATCATTGTCGACTCGTTGCGTCAGAGCGGGACCCAACCCCTTAATGCGTTCGGATTCTCTGCTCGATGTATGAGAAAAATGAGCGCTCGGAAATCGCGACGCGAACACTCAGTGATTCTTCAATTGCCCCTTTCCCTAAAGTGCCACCTGCTTTGAAATTGGTAGCGGTCGAATAAACTCATCTCCTCGCATTTTAGGGGCTCACTGCTGTCATGGAAGAACCGTAATCAATTCGTGTATGGGGTGAAAAGGACACGTCACTTCGATTGTTTTCAAGTTTGCAAGACAGCTTCAGTTAAGCAGACGTCCGACTGGAGACTTCATTAATGCCGCACATTTTACATCACAAATAAGGCGTCGAGAAGGTATTTCATCACATCAAGTTCCTGCTCGGCAGTGCTGCTTCTCTCCATAAATCCTCTTCTTTAGCAACCGGCCAAGTCGCTAGATCGAAGCGCCTTCATCACCGACTCGCTATCACGATGCATGTTGCGCTCGCAATGCTGTTTTACACTCCTAAATGATGATGATTGTGGAAGCGCTGAGTCATAAGCGTCAATTCCGCTAGTGTAGTTTTGCTAAAGTGAGGCTTTTAACTACCATGCATACACGAAGAAAAATTTTGCCTTCCACCTCACCAGATATTAGCAACATCCATGGTAGTTTGCTGGACAACTCGTCTTGAATGGAAATAGGTCACCTTTCTATGAGCCACGTTTTGGTGATGCTTTCCATGGTAGGCCATTATTTGGAGCGATCTAAGGAACCCCTGCGACTTAAACAGATTGTTGCGACAGAGTCGAAGGTAATTCAGCCACAAGGATGGTTAAGACGTTGCACAGCGCTGTACTTTAACAAGTCGCTATGAAAGGGCGCTACGAATGTGCAGCTAAACGCTTCGATAAACGTGCAGCTAAACGGTTCGATAAACAACATTCGAATTCAAGAAATTGTTGCCTACCGAAGCTTTTACACTTTTGTCGCATCCGACCCGTAGGCTGACCTATCGCCTCATAGATTCGCGATTCCATCATCATGACATGTGACAAGTTATGGTTGAACTGACGAAGAAGCGTTCCACTGCCAGTACTTTTCATATTAATATTTGACAATCGGGAAAACCATGTCGCAACTTCCCGACTGATGCGATGACGACGTTGCTACGCGGAACGACACATGAAATATTAAGAGCCAGATTGGCGCCACCGTACTTGACAAAAGCGGGCAAAACCACAAAAACAAAACCGTTTATCTCTGTTGTTGAAAGCTTACGTGATTCGATTGCGATCACATTTTAATGCTCGTCGGATTATACTTGGAGGGAAGCACATCCTTTAGCACAGACTGAAACATCAAAGACGACATGATCGATTGATCCAGATCCAGAAGAGTCTATATCGGGGCACACATCAGAATTTTCTTCGAAGATTTATGGCTGCGTTTTCTACCACACCCCAGCCCAAATTGAAAAGAGATCGATGAAAAGCCGCCACATGTCAACACAATGCGATATATTTATTAAAGTCGTTGTTTCGGCCAAGCAGCTTTCTTATTTGCAATTGAAACTGGTCAATCTTCAATGGTCTTGTTCTTCGCGGAATTAACGCGTAGGCCACGCTTCTCATTATGTCGACATAGATGTAACGGAAATCGCCCGTTTGTATACACGCTCTTAGTTTAACCAGTCAACAAGTGTCACAGAGTGTTGCTCACTTCCAGCGAGCCGTTGATTTACGTGAACAAGGAGAAAAAGATAAAGTTACATTGATTTTGGCCAATAGTCCTCAAACCTTCCCAAAATTAATAAATGCCACCAATATTGTTATAAATAGAATTGGTGGATATACGACTATGCGGGATGTTAACCACACACAGGAGGATGCGGTTCACACAACATGTGTAATGGAACTGGCGCTATTATACCCCCCACTCAATCGTGTGTTTACTTCAAACTTTTCTGACTCTGAGACTCGGTTATTCCAGATACCACACGAAATGAAACACATCGAAGACGACTTGCGCCGATGACGAGCGCAGAGCAGAACCGCACCTCAATTCAAGGATGCGAGGCGCCTTCGCCACCATCGAACTTGGATAATGCTCTAATTTCACGTCGAACAGGTCTTTCGTACGTTAAGGCAGAACCCGGCGTTGAACGACCAACGGCGCACGACGATTGATATCAAGAATCCACTGACGAGTTCAGTGGTCTAGTGTATTTGCGTTACCGTGCGATTTATCGTCGTCACGAAATTCACGACTGACGCGGTGCTATTACCTTCCTGTTTGACGAACTCTAGTCGAATAAAAGCTCGAGTGGTGACTAGAACCGCGTGTTTTCGCGCCGTAAGTCCAGTTACACGTGTTGGAGGAGAACCACGAAGCCTCATGTATGTACCGTTTGTCAAGCCCAGACTATCAAAATTCGATCTGAGTATGGTTTCGTGCAACCTAATCGGTGGACGTCTACCGTTTGCATATTGCAAATACCGCCGCAGACTTGTTGACGATATGCGATATGCGCTTTCCGTTTGCCAAATTAACAGCGCAAGAGCGGGTTCACTCCGATATCAAAGATGCTCGAGAAGTACGCACGGTCATTAGTCGAATTCACGACGAGAGGGAGAAAGTGTGAAGAGGAAGGGACGAATCCTGAAACGGGGTTACACGAACCCTAATAACAGGGGCGTGTGCGTGTCACACGAGATGGACATAATGTGACCACACACCCAAACAAGAATACGGGAAGGGGCTAGGTCGCCAGTAGTTATGGATGTATTTAGATTTTACCATACACCCAAACAAGAATACGGGAATGGGCTAGGTCGCCAGTAGTTATGAATGTATTTAGATTTTACTATATATTTAGTGTACTTAGGACGATCTAATTTTAACATTAGAATAAAAATATAAGTAAAAATTAGTTTTGATTTTGAACAGAAGTGTTCGTTTGCCTTGGTAAGACTTTTAAGTACTTTTAGAGGCACGGATTGCGATCCGCTGCACTAGTACTTGGTTCTTGTATAGAACGAAAGGTCGGTGACCTAAA
>NW_020187271.1:734140-734819 GCF_900000015.1 Plasmopara halstedii
TTATGTGCGCACGTGTGAGTCGTGTCAACCGGTGAAACCCTCTTCAAATGTGGCTGCGCCGCTGGCCAGCTTATTGGTACCCACTGGGTGCTGGCAGTCCATATGTTTAAGCTTTGTGTTTGGCCTGCCAACAGATTTGGCGGGCAACACGGGTGTTGTGGTATTCGTCGACCGTTTGAGTAAGATGGCTCATTTGGCGGCGGTGTTAGACACCATCAACGGGGTCGGTACAGCAACGCTTTTCGTGGATCGCGTTTCCGACAACACGGACTCCCATAGTCGATTGTCTCTGATAGATACCCCCGTTTCACTGGAAACTTTTGGTCGACTATCTTCAAGGTGCTCGGTATTAAATTGGATATGTCGACAGTGGATCATCCGCAGACCAATGACCAAACCGAAAGGGTGAATCGCGTCATCGACGACGTTCTCCGCAGCGTCTGCGCTGAGACGCCGAGGTGCTGGAGCGTCATGTTGCCACTCGTAGAGTTTTCACTGCACAATGCAGTGTATTCGTCTACCGGCTACACGCGTTTCACGTGAACGGGCTAATTTACCCCCTCGTCCCGCTGACACCGCCATCCCATGGCTCAGGGCTTGGTGGGGGATGTATAGCCGAACGGCTAGCTGATGTCAGCCCCCTCACCATCTGCAAAGAAGTCGATGACTTCTTGTCTAC
>NW_020187271.1:734829-734940 GCF_900000015.1 Plasmopara halstedii
TGATTGGATGATCGCGTTTGAATATCGAAAGCTCAAAGCTGAAGAGAAGAACTACCAGTTCATGAAAAGGAGCTACTTGCGATGAAGTATGCACTTGTCGCGTTCAGGGTC
>NW_020187271.1:734950-736627 GCF_900000015.1 Plasmopara halstedii
ATGTTCTTCGCAGCGTCTGCGCTGAGACGCTGAGGCGCTGACGCGCCATGTTTCCACTCGTAGAGTGTGCACTGAACAGTGCAGTGCATGCGTCTACCGGCTACACGCCGTTCTACGTGAACGGGCAGATTCACCCTTGCGTCCCGCTGACGCCGCCATCCCATGGCTCAGGGCTTGGTGGGGAGGAATAGCCGAACGGCTAGCCCCCTCACCATCCGCAAAGAAGTCGATGACTTCTTGTCTACCAGACTGAGTGTTCTACGTCACGTTCGCGATGCGATGACTGAAAGTCAAGACCTGCAGAAAGAATATGCAGACGGAAAAGGGGAAAGCTTTAAAGTCAGAAACCTGGTTTAATTAAACTCTAAAAAGCTTCCTACACATGCAGCCTCTGCTATCTTTCGGATGAAGCTTCGTCCGCGGTTTATTGAACCATTTAAGGTTGTGGCCAAGCGGGGCCTAGCGTATACACAAAACCGTCTGAAACGGATGCGCATCCACACGGTGTTTTACGTGGGTTTGATCAAGCCGTATCGGGATCCGGCGCATGTGAACGTGGAAGCGTTGGTGCCAGAGCGGATCCCACGGGCCTCGGCCACCCAGAAACTGAACCATCAACTGGTTCTGAGCACGGAGTGCAACAACCTCCATCTTTAACGGAGCCAAGCGCCCCACCGTTGCCTGCTCCATGGCTAGGAGTCGCTTCGACAGAGCGCGGTAGTCCTCAAGGCGAGGCAGCCGGGGCACGACGCGCTCTAAATCATCAAGAGCCTCCGCACAACGATATGCTACAAAGAGCGCTTCGTCATCTATAGCCCTTTCGCCAGAAGCGAGCACTACAGGTATCGTCCGTATTGCGGGTACACGAGAGCCACCTCGATGAAGACGCAGACGAGTGCGATAAGCTTCCAACGGAAATTCTTGTGGAACCAAGAAACGAGCTTGAAGAGCTTTTCGTTTGGAAAGCTCATCTTCCGTAATGGTCGGGGGCCCGATGATGTGGAGGCGTAACGATCGAATTACCACGTTCTTCGCTTCCAAAGCGGATCTGCAGGACGGAAGCCATATTCCACACGAGGGTCAATGACCGACCGCGGATGAACGCGCATCAGAGCCGCCTTACGAACAGCTTCCAGCTGCCGTTTCTGTGCCTCATCGAGATCATTGGTGATAACATCACGTTCCTCAGGTGAAGAGAAGTCAGGGAACGGACATGGGGTCCGTAAGGCGCGAGCAGGGCTCGTCTCACGCCGCTGGTGCGGCTCGACTTCCCCATCAATCCATCCGGGAAAAGAAGTGTCAGATTCGTAGTCGACCAGCTCCACATCCCCAACGAGGTCACTCGTCACCGTTAGCGTGCGCGGAGCGCGACGCTCGTGCTCATCGAGCCTAGGATTTACATCCCTCGATGCCGCGGAGACACGGTGCGAGATGGCACCGTGTGCGGAAGATGAAGCTGAGCGCTGCCCGTGAGCGCTGTCGGAACCAGCGAGACTTGGAGACTTCGGTGTCATTGACACAGGGCTCATTCGGCACGGAAGTCACTTCGTTCCAAAGCAGTGTCTAACGACACGCAAGCCTCGTTGAAGCAATAATCGATTGGAACTGTAAATCTTAATGGGGGGTCACACGAGATGGGCATGGTGTGACTGCACCCAAACAAGAATACGGTATGTG
>NW_020187271.1:738417-738753 GCF_900000015.1 Plasmopara halstedii
CCCCCTTTTAGGGTGCTTCATTGCGAAGCGTGGCCTCCGAGTGGATCCCGCTAAGGTCTAAGCCATTTGTAGACTGACCTGCTCCAGAAAAACAGAAGGACTTGCGTATGTGGCTTGGTCTCACCAACTACTTGCACAAGTACAGCTGAACTACGTAGGGATGGCCCGGCCATTATCCAACTTCCTTAAAAAAGATGCGGAACGGTGTTGGAACACCGAACATCAGGAGGCTTTTGACGGAGTCAATGACAGCCTCCTGCATGCACTAATACTGGCGGTGCTAGACCCTGATCGTCCTTTCAGCGTCGTCTGTGACGCTTCGGACTTTGCCATCGG
>NW_020187271.1:738763-739202 GCF_900000015.1 Plasmopara halstedii
GGTAGTGTCAGACTCATAGTCGACCACCTCCACATCCTCAGCGAGGTCACTCGTCATTGATAGCGTGCACAAAGCGCGACGCTCGTGGTCATCGAGTCTAGAATGTATATTCCTTGGTGCCGCGGACGCACTGTCCGACCGACATCGCACCACGTGCGGGAGACGAAGTTGGGCACTGCCCGTGTTCGCTGTCAGAACCTGCGAGACTTGGTGACTTCTGTGTCGTTGACACAGGGCTCATTAAGCATATAAGTCGTTTTATTCCAACGAATTAAGTTGCAGTGTCTAGCAGACACGCGATCCTCAACAATCGGTTGAAACTGTAAATGCTCTCAATCGTAATGGGGGAGGGTGTAACGGGAGTTACACGTAGCCTGGTTTCAGGGGTGTGTGTCACACGAGATGGGCATGGTGTGACTGCACCCAAACAAGAATACGG
>NW_020187271.1:739212-759520 GCF_900000015.1 Plasmopara halstedii
ATTGAGTCCAATGCCACTCCAGAAAGACGCATTGGTGTTGATGAGCCAGTGGAGGGAGACCGTCAGCATGATGGCTCTGATCATATGGATGTGCGACCATCAAAGAGTTCACGGATTAATGACGATGATGGCATGGTAGCATTCATGGCTGATGTGCCGACATCATTGAGCGACGCAACCAATGGAGAGTGCAAAAATCAGTGGGAGCAAGCTATTCAGAATGCGATTGACTAATCAGTTCGCAGCAACACATGGGATAATGTGGATTTCAAGTCTGGTATGAAAACTATTGGATCAAAGTGGGTTTTCGCGATAAAGAAGAAACGAACATGGTGAGATCCTTTGATACAAGGCGAGCCTCGTTGCACAGGGATTTAGCCAAGGTTTGGTATAAATTTCTTTGAAACCTACACACCAGTAGCAAACTTGATTTCCATCCGCATAGTATTATTAGTATGCTGTTACCACGGTCTATCGATTTTCCAATTTGATGCGGATTATGCTTTTCATTATGGAATACTCGATAAGTTGGTATACACGAGAGTGCCTGATGGATTATAATGCGACAAAGGCGAAGTACGGAAATTGAACCGTTCCCTTTACGACCTCAAGCAAGCGGCTCACGTGTGAAACAAGACCATCAACGACGTTTTAATGAACACTGGGACCTTCAGCGATTGATTCATGCATCTATGTTCGAAACTGACCTGAGTCTGTGATTTATATCTGCCTATACATTGATGGTATGCTAATAGTGGCCAGAACCATTGAAGAAGTGGATGAAATCAAATTAAAAAGCTCTCAACGATTTCGTATCAAAGATTTGGGTCGAGCAAAGTTGATCCTTGGAATGGAAATAAATCATGTAATGAAGAAGAAGACGCTAACTATATCACAAAGACACTACATCTAGAAAGTAGCTAAGCGTTCCAATCAATCAAATGCACAGCCAGCCCAGAACCCAAGTGATAGTGGAATGAAGTTTAGTCGAGATGACTCTCCAAAGACAACGGATGAGAGAGAAGCAATGGAGAAACGACTATTTCGTTCATTGATGGGTTGTCTACTATACGTTGTACTGGGTACTAGACCAGATGTATGCTATGCTGTATCTCATCTCAGTCGTTTCCTGGTTTGCGCTGGCCAGGCACATTGGAAGGCTGCAATTCGTATACTGCGGTATTTGTATACAAGTCGATCTATCATATTGACTTTCAGTGGGGGTCTTTCGGAACAATCTCTGGTTGCGTTTAGTGATGCAGACTGGGGAAGCAATGTAGATGATCGACGATCAGTATCTGGTGTTTCGGATGGTGGACCGGTTGTCTTTAAAGCAAAATATCAGAAGACGGTTGCATTTAGCTCAGCTGAAGCAGAATACATGGCTTTAAGCCTATGCACACAGGAAGTCGCTTGTGCTCTAACGTTAATGAAAGAACTTGGTTACAAACAGTCAAGTCCAACGGTAATCTATAAGGATAAATAGGGATCCAGTGCCTTGGCGCACAATGTCGGTTACAATGCACGTTCAAAGCATATTAATATTCGCCACCATTTGTCCGTGAGCGCGTCTCAAACGGTGTATTTGAAATCAAATATATCTCGACAAACCATCAACTTGCTGACATGATGACGAAGGCATTGGCGACAACTCGTTTCACTGAACTACGTGCCTCCAGTGGTATCAAGTCCTTATCTGATACTAAATCAAGCATGAGTGGGAGTGTTAAAAAACACGCTAGACACTAGGATGACAATTGCATGGTGGTAGTTGTTGTTGCAGTAGCAGTTGATGCTGACGTTGATGTTGCAACATCAACTACAAGCATATGCATGTAGCTTTTAGACTGGATGTAATTGGATTGATGAACCACGATCTAACAGTTTAATGTATTCACTTTTAATGTCCTGCTTGAACCAACACCTGCACTAAAGTGTCATAGATAGCTTGATGCTTTAGCAAGTAGAACAAACTGCATAAGCTTTTTGGTCTTTATATAAAAGTAAGACAATGATCACAAGCTCTGTTGAATAACAGAAACTTCTACGCTTGCGGCGCAATACGCTTGCTTTACTATACAGGAGATCGAGATTTACAATGGACAAGTACCAATTGATATTGTTCCTGCTACTTTAATCAACTTGTGAGTAGGAGTAGAACACATTGTAGTCATCGAGAACAAATCTATGATCCCAAACTTGATAGTATGTAAAGCTCAAATTCGCATCCAGTTCCATAATATTTTTGCCTTTAGTCTCTTCATCCCGAAAAGCATGTCTTTGTTATGCTAAGATCCAGAAAGAACGCGACTTAAGCCCACGTTTTGCTTCAAACCTGTAGCAGATCTCATGATGTGGTCACGAAGCAGCACGTTAAACGGGTCACTTGCTCCACCATGTTGTCTAAGTGACATTCAAAAGGGAGAGGTGAGGTCGTAAATTTCATCAGGCTGCCTGGTTGATATGAATGCGAGCGCCGTGTTCCACTTGAATGTCTCCAGTCTCCTTTCGCCAAATTGTTTTGTAATGGCCATTGCTTAACGACCTATTCTAGGCACATGTTTCATTCCATTCGAATAGCGTCGACTTGAGACTACAATGAGCCTCATGGTACGGACACTGCCAGCCCGAGATATTTTGCTTAAACATTGCTGTATAAATGCAGATGAGTCGTGTTTGAGATGCTCACAATGCCTTATTTGACCAAGCGCGAGCCAAGGCATTTGCACATCAACTTGTCGCATTCGAGCGCAAAGACAATGAGTGTCGTATCAAGGAACCTTACGCTATGCTATATACACGACGCCTGTTAACAATGTTGAGCGACTACATGATCTTTGGTGATTTAACATGCGCGTAAGCTAGGCGACGACACGGGTATTAGAGCACGGGATAAACGAAAACTTAATTGATTATACGTGTTGCCGGCTAAGATATACTCGTCTGCATCTCTTTTGGGGCGCAAAATGAAGTGTTTATGATCGAACATCTTGTACTTCTGGATATCAGTACGAAGCTCATATTACACTTTTGTGTAGTAGTGAGTCTTCAAAGGTTATAAGTATCTGACCTCATGAAGACGATGGGACTCGGCAAAGGATGATTTTATAAGGCATGTAGACCGTTACCCTCAAGTCAAGCTATAGAGACAGGTGAATCAAGAAGCATAGTAAAAGAATAGATGTAGTAATCGTTAAGATAGATTTCCTCGTACCGTATGTCACTCTTGAAAAATAGAGGATATTAAGTACTTCGATGCTTTAAAGTCCCACAAATTCGCTTCTGAGTGGAGTGTTTGGAAGTAATCTCTGTGCGTTCCATACAGGAGTCTTCGAGTCAAAGCTTTGGCTGTGCAATGTGCATGACAACCGTTGCTAAATCTTTCGCCAAAGACTCCATGACAACCTCGATGCAAAAAGCTTAGCATGTTCCGTGCGAACAAGAAGAGAAGAAAGGAGAGGAAAAGATGTAAATATTCTGGAGCCGGAGCCATTTCGGCGAATTTGACATACTTTCAAAAGGCACTCGAGACCCAACAATATTACGTACTGTTTTGGATCACAAATTCAAAATTAAGGGCGAGCTGATTCCGTTTTTTGGATATTCAGAAGTCTTATACGGTTGTACGACATGAATACATCCGTATAGAGGTTTCTATTTGATTTTTTTGAAGAGTACAGTGTTCTTTATGCGTTAGCACTAATTGTAGATATGACACTTTTAGTTGAGCAGATATGTACAAGTTGCTTACGGGGCTTGTAGTTTGGTACAATGTATCCATCTTATATGCAGGGTGCACACCTTCGCCATAGTGAATGCGGTTCGTAAGCTTCTGTGAATGTCAATTGAATTGATATGCGCGGCATTCGACCATTCGGTTTGCTTAGGATACTCTGTTATCATGGTGTGAATCTAAAATATACTTTAGAAGGACCAGAATAAATTCAGCTCTCGAAACAGTAGCACTGATTGAGCGATTGGAGATGAAGTACGATTTCATACCTGACATATACGGATTTTCAAACATTAAATGCAACTGTAGCTAACATACCAAGCAGATCGAACAAGTAGAGATAAAAAGCATGTTATTTAAATCAAAAAAATACTTTCAAGGAATTAGGTAGCTTTATTGTTGGAACTTTACCAATTGATAACCACTTCCAGAATGGAACGTACCTCAAACGCCAATTTCTTTACGAATCCAGTCTACACCAGCTGACATACGAGAATACAGTGAGGGCTCCCCAGCAGCTCCGCATTTGATGCTAATCGAATGCAGACCAACGACAATGTCTTCTGACTCTCCTAATGCACTTTCTTTGATGATTGGAGAACCATAATCATTATGGCAAGCGCCCTTGCCGGGAGTACCGCCGGCACACACGTACGATTGCTCAAGATCTTGAAAAATACGTGCGCACTCATCGTTTGTCCATACGGAAACGTTGACTCCTCGTAGTTCATCGGATAACTCTCCGTCGGGAAAGGAAGTCTCTCCCCAACCCACGACCTTTGTCACCAAACCATAGGTAATGTCTGAATCGTCACTTTTAGGAAGCTTGATGGGTGTTATAGCACTTGCACTATCGAGAGTCAATAGAGCAAAGTCGTGTGAAAAAGTTTCGTTGGAAAATTCTGGATGATACTGGACCTTAACGATGTTATGGTGCTCACCAGTATCGTTGCGATAATGCGCACCCAGCGTTACAGTAGTGAGAGTTTTATCGTTTCGGTCAGAGCCCGCACACCATGCCGTGGTCACCAAGTGTAAAGAGGAGATAAGAACACCAGAGCAGATAAGCTCTTCATTGGGATCAAAAATCATAGCGGTGTATCGCTTCGTGCCAATTGGTACGACATCACCTCCGAGAATGAGATTTCGAGAATTGTGACCAGCGTCGACAATTACGCTAGCAATGGCCGCTGAGATAGCAGCAGACGCGGTAATAATTTTCATCGTGTCGAGCACAAATTTGATGGCTTGGAGATGTGATGGCTGGTAGAAGGAAAGAATTCAAATGCTGCTTTTGAAAAAAGGTTTTGTTTTGGTCACGATCACATGATTAGCTACTTTCACGAACTTAGTATTGATCAATTTATCGCATTTGAATCATTCCAGGCACTAGGATTGATTATAGAGCTCTTAAAGATGCTATCTTGTGATGATTAGAGCTACGTCAACCATTCACCTACATGTCTAAAGCTTACGACATGATAAAATTTAGAGATCGAGTCTTCCAGCTGGCGAGAAAATGACTGAATGGAGTATCGCATACAGTACACAAGGTCACGATTACGATGCATCAATTACCTAAGATAGAATTTTGAAAATCGTTTATGAGAAAAGCTCACGTTAAAGACTGAGTCGATGTCTTCATGCTTCTCTTCTACTCAAACGCGCCATGTTGTAGTACAACCGGCTCAATTTGAATTTTAACTTCTAATTTTTGGAAGCTTCGTTGGAGTCTGATTGTCAATTTCCTGCCCCTTTTTGAACACACTAGAATTATTTTGGGAATACAATATCTATGCAAATGTTTACCTTACAAATAAAAAAAGAATTATTGCCAAGAACTTTGTATTCATCCAAATATAAGTTGCCTTTACAAAAAAAAGTACAAAATCATTGAAGATCTTGTACAGAAAATTGAACTGGCAGTAATCAATTCTCTATCAAAGCGTCGACGGATACCTTCATTGGCTATAGAAACAAAAGTTGTTGATTTTGAACAAAGTAAGATGGGAGTTCAAGCTTTGATGTATCATAGAAACTTACTATGATTGTGGTATAATACAATGTGCTTTGCTTTACGGAATTCGAGACCTGATACACAACTACCAAAGAATAATGTTTCTACTGTTTGTATGTACTCGCAACTACGCGTCGAACGTAATGTAGGCGTAGATAGCAAGGTATTGACCCCAAGCTTGATAGTATGTAAGGTCAACTGGTATTTTGTCCACATCGCATTTTCGCCTATTTCACAGCAAAACAAACGAGATTGTGCCAATAAATTCTACGTCTGGAAAACTTGAATTCAAGAAAAGGAACCAAGAGTGACACACTATGTGACAATCTCAACTCTTTGATACTTAAAGAGAAGAACCTCAAATCATTTATCTCACTCGTTGACTTCCATTTCCAAGTATGTGACTCAATGTTTGCACTCCAGACTTTTGTCCATTCGATAGAATCAATGACCAGCCTTAAGGCTTTGCATGCAGACACTGCTATGTACAGTGCAATGAAGAATTAGTCTTCGCACGTGCCACGACCTGCCTCGGAATTGCTTGCGTTCTTCCCAGCCTACGACTAGACAATCCGATCTCAGAATTATCCTGTCGCATCACAATGCCAGAAGAAGTGATGATAACCGAAAGGCGTCTTCTCTGATAACAAAAACGATGTGTACTCGAAGCATGTTTAACGTGAAAAAGCACTTTTGATTTTTCCTTCTTCTACTCACACCCTTTCGAACAAAATGAAAGCTGCCGCTATAGTTGCCACTGCATCAATGACCCTGGCCGGTATTGTCGTTAACGCTGACCACACTTCGCGGCAGCTCATTATCGGAGGTGATATCATTCCGATGGGGTCAAAACCGTATGTTGTCGGTGTCCGCGCGAGCCTTGAGTCATCCAACCACTGCGTCTGTGCTCTCATCAGTCCTCTGCATTGTCTCTCCTCGTCGATCTGTGCAGGCGTCCAGGGTGAGCTAGGACCATATTTTGCCGCAGTCAACTCGCACTTTGTCAACCACACTGACGATGGTGAGCGGATCAAGATCGTCAAGGTTGAGACCCACCCAAAGCTCGACTTAAACTCCGACGAAGCTGCCTACGACCTCTCCATTTTTACTCTGGAAGTGCCAAGCAAGACCAAACCCGTTAGCCTTCCTCTACAGGATGACTCGCAAATCAAAAGGGGAATGCCTGCGAAAATAATGGGATGGGGATCATACGCCGAGAAAACCAACGAAGACGACGTTGAGTACTCGGATGAGTTGCGCGGTGTCGATCTTGAGATTTGGAGTTGGCAAGAGTGCAAAGATCTTTTTGCTAACTATCGAGTCGACGTCACGGACTTGTGTGCAGGAGGTATTCCTGGCAAAGGCTTTGGCATCGGGGACTGTGGTGCTCCACTCATTATAGAGAATGATGAAGGAGACTCGGATGATGTTCTCATTGGCATTACTAGTGGCTGGGGAGATGGAGGTCATGCAGGTGTGCCGGCCATCACCTCTCGTGTGTCAGCATCATTGGCCTGGATCAATTCCGTCATCAACGAAGGTAAAAATTCTCCTAATCAGACTCAGTAAGGAAACGTCTTTTGTAAAAAGCTTTTTGACATTGTCATTGAAGCCTTTTTAACCTAGAGTTCTCCATTTGGATAACCGATAGATCTCGCATCTAGTACCGTAGTTGACAGAAGTCACTAGCTCAAATACACGTCGTTCTATCTTTTTTTAATTATGGGTGTTGAACTCAGTGTTTCGAACGTTTGGCAAATTCAATTGAACAATTTCAAATCGAATGATGTTGATAAAATGTCATTGTCTCAACTGGTATCTTGAGTGGCAATAGATCTGACAGTTCGTTGACTGCTTTTCATGTCATTGTGACTTCCGTTCTTTGCTCATATTATTATATATATCGACCATTATCAAGATTCGTGATGGCTACCTAGCACGTCAGTTTAAGGAAAATTCGAGCTATGCTGTCATTTCTGCCAAATGTTCGGCGTTGTGGCGCTCAACCGAATACAAAAAATCATTAAGGATGCAATTGCATCACTCTATTAGTACCGTTTGTGTTATCAGATCGAAAGAAAGACAGGTCAGAACAATCTTAACATCGAGTAAATATGTGTTGCGATGACACCGCTCTCAATACTATTGGAAAATGATGTTGCGACTATATGTCTAGCTTACATGCTTGACATTTACATTTGTTCGTATAGAGAACGAGCTAAGACTAGCCTAGTCGTGGCTCCACTATCTCGATGAGCGGTTCAAATCCGAAGATTGATTACACGGTTTTTTGTTGCTTTTTTCGTAAAAGCCGAAGTGAAAATTCAGAAGGTCTTTTGTTCGCTATGCTGTCTTACCTCTAAGCATACTGAATGCAAACCGACTTCTCCAGACCGATAAACAACTGTCGCGACGTCCGTAATCATATCTGTAACCATGACTCCCACCGTATGCATTATCGTTAACCTCGTAACGCTATCGCTTGTCCCGTAAATGCATTAAGTTGTGTAATCATAACACTCGACTCGCTACTAATGATGTGTCCGCTTAAGCTCTGGATAAGTCTTGATGTTCTTCGCATAGAAACTTGAGCGTCTTGGTCCCGAGTGCCCTGGAATGCACTTCCGCGAGTTTGCTTTTCGTGTCAATGTTGTCTATTCTAACCGTCTTGTACTCAGCATTCTCTCCCGTGAAGTGATGCTTGATACCCACATGCTTGGTTCTGACATGATAAACAGCGTTCATTGCCGGTGCCAGTGCCTTGATTGTCTTCCCAGATTTGAGTATCGTATTCCTGACCCTTCCCGTGTCCTTTGACATTCCATTCGTCCACAATACCTCTTGGGTGCATAAGCTCAGCTCCATGTATTCTGCTTCTGCTGAGCTCAGCGCCACTGTTATAAAGAGCTTCGAAATGATCAATACTGAACCATTCCCGATCCTGACCATCATACCTGATACAAAACGCCTGTAGTCGATCTTGCTCCCCCAATCGCGTCTATGATTGCTTCAACCACAATATTGTCTTCCGTACTCGATTGTATGCAGGCTTGTTGTCTTCCAGTAACGAAGCACAAGAATTGCAGCTCGTCAGTGTTGTTGTTCTGAGCTCTCGAGAAATCTTGACAGTTGTGTTACCACGTAGGCCTGGTATATACCGATCAGACGTATATACGGTCGTGACTATACCTCAGTGGCTTCTGCTATCGGATCATGACGACTTATCTTTTGACAGTTTGTGTTTGGAAGTACTGGCGCAATCACCGAGATAATCTGCCTACCAAATTGCTCCGTCACATCATCGATGCATCGTGGCTGCTTGATCATCAGCGTTCCGTTCCTCTTGTCGTAGTCGATCTCCATCCCTAACATAAAATATACCTCATCAAGATCCTTCATCTTGAAAGCGTCCTAAGCGCACCTTAGATTTGACGGACTTCATCACGGGTCTTGGTTGCGATATATCGTATACAGATAGACGTATACAAAGCCGTTTTTGGGGCTCTTCACATACACGCACTGGTCTGCATCACAACCCTTGGAACCATTCTTCACATAGACACTGTGGTTCGTTTTGTCCTAGGTAATGTTGCTTGTTTAAACCCATAGATGGCCCTATTTCCGCAAACAAACGTGACATCTAGCGTTCTTGATACCGGACGTTACCTCCGTGAATACGCATTACTTTTGTTCGCTATTCAGGAATGCTATATCTTTATCACATTGTTCCATCACATAAGCGTCTGTGGCGCATACCACCAAAACAACACAAATTGGGATCATATTCGTCACAAGAGAGTACATATCATAGAGATTCAACCCATACTTTTGGTTGGCCCTCTGGCCACCAACCGTGCCCTTTAGCGTTTAACCGGACCGTCCCACCACGCTTCTTGGCGAAAACCCACCGACACCCAATCGGATGACTCGTTAGCGCGGTACAAAGCGACAAAAGTACCATTCTATTCGTGTGATCGCAGTTCAGCTTCCATTGCCTCTCGCCTTGCCACTGCCTCATCACTTGTGATTTTGTCGATGTACTGTTTGGTGTGAGGAGTGTCATCTATTCTCGCCGCATACGCTTACACTGTTTCAGCAGTAGTCCGTCCACTTTTGTCGATTCTTGGACGCTTCGAGGTGGTGTCTTTCATTCCGACCTTTGATCATCACCCAATCACAAGCCCGGACGAAGTACCAAACGAACCTCCTGAAATGGTTGCAGGGCATTGTAATCTGCCAGTTCAAGGCCAGCTAGTGGTCCATATTCTAGTGCAAGAGGCTTTTGCACACAAGTATCAAGTTCCAACTCTACCTCATCCATCTTAAAATCGTGAACGAATTCCTCGACGACTATCATGGTCTCATTTGGCAACGGACGTTGGCCAACCGGAATCGAAGCTGCTGCTGCATCCTTCTCTCTCTGGATACATGGATGGCTGTTTCGTGTCATGACTACGGTGTATCGTATATACCATTCACCCCACACTTGTCAAGCCTAACTGCTCGTGATACCTTGTCCTTGGACGCTTCCTTGTAGAAGACAGGGTACGCCTTTTTGTTCTCTGCGTACCTGACAAATACACACTTAAAATTATTGGATTCGAGCTTATCTATTTGCATCATCGACGTGAGCGCAATCTTGACCAGAACACAAACATGTGTTCCATTTAGGGCTTCTCCTTAACGCCTACCTCATATGGCGTCATACTCGACAATTCTGTAATTACCGAACGAATGACCAGATACACTGCAGTGCTTACAGCTTTTGCCCACCATATCGTTGATATGCCTTTGTAGTGTATATAATGCGTCGAGCCATTCCATGTTCGTGCAATTCGACCGTTCCGCCACTCCGTTTTGCTGAGGACAAAACGATACAGTACGCTGGCGCATAATACCATGCCAAGTACAAATATCTGTTACCTTCATGTTTACGTATTCGGCTCCATTGTCAGAGCGGGGATATTTAATCCATTCTCTCCATTGATTTTTGTAAAGTGCCCTGACCTCCGCAAGCTTAGTGACATGTGTTTATAGTACAGTGAATGCTTGTACAGGCTTTACGTTTTGTTTTCGCCGTATTTTTCCTTGGACACCACCACTAGGTACTACGGTTTTGATAGGGGGTTGTCGATCTGCTGATATCAGCTTAGCTCCACTTTGTAGCAGATATACATTTTTGCCAGTATCATGCGGCCAGTGTACGGCCTAACCGCTGGTGTCAAGATGTGCAAAAGCAAGTTACCAATACCAGAGGAGGGCAAAACAAGTGGGTGATGGGCTCAAGTGTATATTTATGCATGCAGGGTCCGCGATCTACAAGTCCAAATTGCGTCCTAACTACATCTTACCGCTCACAGTTGCCAATCAAGAATGATTGGATTACTTATTTAATATTCCAGCAAGTACTCAAGCGCATTCTCTGTTCTACGCGGGCTTGCTGAAGCCATCCTACTAACCCGCTCTCAATTAAACGTGTCTTGACAATCATATGGAACAAAAATTTCCTCTACGCTCAGGCCGCAATACATTTTCAAACCGCTGAAGATGCCTTCTATCACTCAGGTCGATGACATGCTTTAGAGAGCGCATCCAAATATGGGAACAGCAACGTACAGCAACTCATTGAGAATGTCTCGCTGCAACCGAGCGTGCACATGAGAGCCAGCTATAGGAGCCACCACCGCCGAACGGATACTGATTTGGCGAGTAGACCAGGGTTGTTATTAGCAGGGAGAAATATCTCTGTCGGGAAACACATGTAAATTTTAATGCAAACACGCCTTATGACGTTCATGCCTTCAATTTACGAACACTCGGATAGGAGGCACTGGAGTACCGCTCAGCCAGGACTCGCATGTAGTTATAATTATTCTATTAACTTTCTTACTTGTCGGGTCTTACTCCGTGCATGCTACACGGCAACGCAGCTGCACTGGTTTCGGCAGTTTTCATTTAAGATCAAGACGATTCGTCACTGAATTTGCTATATACTCACTCTTACTGAGAGGGTTCAATATCACGTCCTCTTTTTTAGCAGAGCATAGGCCGAGTCATTACATATTGAGAAAGCAAGGTAATTTAAATATCCAATCATTTAGTTTCCATGGCAATCCGGAGTGTTTTGATACCCAGGATTGAGACTCAAACATCTATGTAATATTCGAATAGTGCAGAGTATCGAGAAAATACGTATACAAGGTCGCCAAATTGCACCTGATTGCTCTTATGACAAGCATTCTCTTCTAAAAAATACTATTTTACAACGCGTAGCATGAAAATCGTGAACACATATGAAAAAGAAACGGTTTATTGCTAGATTGAGTTTTGACAGTACGACACATGTGCTATGCATAATAGATTTACTACGATTTGGAAGTAGGAGAACGAAGCTTGTAAATATCGGTCTTCATAAATTGGGTTACGTTCCGTAGGCGCGGAAGTAGCACAACGACGTAACTAAGGATCTTATAAATTTTCTCCTCGGGTATTACCAACAACCGACAGGTTGACAGCCGCAACAAGACCACGACCTAGCCCGCTCCGCTTTTACACGACAGCTACGTCCAAGTGAGCCAAAATCCTCCTGGGCAGATAAACTGCTTTCACTGGGAGTTTGACATGCGAAGTTTTGGCATATGTTCATCAAATCATTGGGCATCAACGTCTTAGGCATAGACACGGCCTGCGACGACGGCTAAGTAGGCTTGGAACACACTGCTTAACAATCGTGTCGGGATGACGAGCGGTCTTTATGACTTAATAATGAGGTGTAGTTTGACAATGTCCAAGCGATTAAGTGCCTTTGATGAGGTGGTTAACGGTCTCCAGGCACTTGTAGGGCCGGCACGGCAGCTTCTAATACTTTTGAGCAACCTTCCGACAGAGTACGAGCTGATTGCGTCCATTATGGAGAATGTCAAGTAGAGTTGTTAAGCAGAAAAAACAGCTGCGAAAGAAGGGGGCAGCAGCAAAAGCTGTTTTTGTTCACGGTAATGGTGAACGAATCAGGAACAGCCGTGTTAACGGACGACAAGGGAACGGCTCAGGGAAACGCGGGATAGTTTCAAGAGCAAGTGCCTCGAGTGTAATAAAGTTGGTCACATGAAGCAGGACTGTTGGAAGGAACCGACGTTGCTGAGGATGATGCGGTATTTTCTATCGGCGTGAAAAGATTCGACGTATGGTTAATGGTAGCGGCGCGACATCGCACATGACTCTGCATCGGGAAACCTATTGGAATATGATGAGTCGGCCTCTAACATCGATATGACTATTGTGGACGGCGGGAAATTGCGAGGCTGTGGTAAAGAACCGGCTAAGCTGACCGAGAATGATTGTCGGCGTTTTAAGATGTTGTATGCACTGTACATTCCAGGGCTTGACAGACAATTGCTCTATGCAGAACGCAGCCTACGCTTTAGGTTTCAGAATTCCTGATGTGTCGTCTGGGGCCTTACCAGTGCTGTCTATAGCAGTGGTATAAAGGTCGGCAAGGCCTAAGTTCTCAACTACAAGCAAGGAAAAGCACTATTCGTGGAGTCTGCTAAGGTCGACAATCAATGGGAGCAATGTTACGCTCGCATGGGACATCCAAGTGAGAGCAGTATGGCTAAGCGCAGCGTGTCATGAACGGTATGCTCACTGTTAGGTCGTATCATCAATACGTCTACGGTGAATGCATGAAGGAAAGCAGACCGTGATATCACACCTTCACTATCGATGTCCAAGACAGCACGCGTATTGGCGTTAGTTCTTACCGATATGATAAGACCAATGCGAACGGTTTAGAAAAGGAGGTGCTGACAATTGTGGATGGTTTTTTTCGCTTGGTTGCGTACTTTGTGACGAACAAAAGCTAAGTACCTCTATGAATGGACGCATGTCGCTCCAGCACCGCAGTTCTTACAGCACTGTCTTTCAGTGTATCTTCTTCACTACGCGATTGAGAGAAGGTCTGACTAAGTAGCCATCTCTCTGCGGATCCTCAGCAATTAGCGTGTCATATCTGGTACCTAGCACCTTGGGCAAAGTCTGCCAAACAATTCTGAGCAAAGCGCTAACCTCATTTTAACACAATTATTACCGCAAGATTATTAATGTTGCTCCGACGATTCACAACGACTTTAATGCTGGTATTTTTGGATGCATCTTTTATTCGTCTAAACAAGATTGCATACTAGTGGGGATTCCCAGCACTCTTTGAAGTCGGCAGGCTGGCCAAAGGAACCACTGAAACAACCAGGGTCTAGCTCGATGAGGGTCCGTGCCATGTCGGCGTCAAATTCTGTATACTCGCGCAAGATATAGGCCAGACCAAGCCATTTTATGTGCCCTTCGAAAAGAAGCCCTAGCCAATACTCGGTGCCCTTCACCTTGCAGAATGCTTCCTATACGTTTTGTTAAAGCAGCCTGAAGAAAGGTGTTGTCTACAACAAAGACACATGCCTCTAAAGTGGCGAACAATACACGGTTGTGCATACCTTCGAGCACAGCTCACAAGTGTCTGATGAATTGATTCACACTCGACAGTTCGTCCGCTGCACAGCAAGACGTCGGAGCAGGCTTGTGCATTTGCAAGATGCGGATATTGAAGCAGAATATTGAACAATGATGGTGCAAGAGACAATCCCTGAGGCAGAATCAACAATCCCAAGAACGTCCGGCTCGATGTAGAAATAAACATTTTCCTGGCGCAGTTGGTTAAAACCATCAACTAGGTAATCGAAATGGAGTCAAACGTGCAATCTGCTTATTAGAAGCATGTAGAATTCGCGACTGGACTAGATTTTCTGAAACAAAAGTTGGTGCGAAATGCGGTAGTTCACAATATTTTATGAAAGTCGTTTTGAACTTTACACGAAAGAAAGTGTGTATTACTTTAAACCACAACGTGGCTAGAAAATTTGTCGTGTGACGCAGTATCAAATTCCGGGAAAAGGACCTTATGGTGGGTCTCTTGCTACCACGTCGTGAAAGTGATCCAAGAAAAAGTAAATATTATGTCAAAATCGTATTAGTAATCAATTCAACTTTTGGCATTAAAGGCGCGGCGATTCACGAAAAAATAAGCCCATTAATGATGCACGATAAGCTCATTCCTTCCTTCGGTACCAGTCAAAGGTACCATTCTGGTGATTTCATTTTCTGGTACTTTTTCCAGAAATATCCTAGAATAGTTTCTCATGCTCAATAAGACTTCATACTGGAGGGAATGTAGGAAGATTTGTCACTACTCGGACTCTCCCGGTGATCCTTTCATGAAGGAGTATTCTGCTTGCCAAAACATCGGGGGTTTTCCAGCCCGCACGGTGAGTGCGTCACGTGGTACAGCAAGATCAGCAGTACCGTTACCGATTTTGTGAACCTTACTTAACAACTTTAATGCTTGGGCCATCTAATTGCATCTTACTATCACTTGTCTCCTCTAAACTACCGCTACTCAATCGGTCGTAATCATCGTCGGCTCTTAGAGAAGAGAAGAGACGAATTTTTAAATTCGTCTCTAATAAATGTTCATAATTTACGCTTAACATTCCCAATTTATTAAAAAAAATTAATAGAAAAAGTGAATCAAATTCGTTTTAAATTAAAATTTTTACCACTATTCTCTTCTCTTCTCTTCTCTTACATAAGACACCAGATTTTTGCTCTTATCAGTCGCTTTTCTAAAGACACACTCAAGGTACAACAACATAAATGGTACCGCGGTCTCTGCAGTGTCATCAGGTGTAGACTCCAGCGACCGCTATAAACCATCTCTGATCACTCGATAACTTTAAATATGCGGGCTTACTGCCACCTTTGCCTTCCGAGATCTGCCCAAAAACTCAGCAACATCGTTGCTAATTAGCCCGGACAGTCATCTACGCTTCATCAAAGCTATCGCAGCGCCGTGGCTGCACCAATAAGCGCTTCTTTTGCCAAGCAAAGACAAACACATAACTCACCAATGCCTCACACAAAGCGCCTAACATAATTAATATCAGTCGATAGAAGGCTAAAGAAGTTCTATCTAGAAAATACCTAGGATGAAATCGTATCTATAATCAAGGTTTGGTGCCAGACATTGTTCTACGCTGCCGAGGCCATCTAATCATTTGAATGCTGACATTTTGCAAACTGCACGGATATCGTGTTTTCATCTGATATTATTGATACATCGACGTACAGTCCGCTAGCTTTGATTATAAGTGATCAAACGATGCTTGTAAATATACCAGGTCTATTTGCAAATCTCACACCCGAGAAAGCATTACGCAGGTTGTTGATGTTTGATAATATCGTCTTCGTGGAACAGCGGGGCTTGCTCAACAGCCAGAGATTGATCGCTTTCTCCCAAGCTTTTCTGCTATCCTTCGCTCCTGCCGCGCTCGTAGAGCTTTCTCCTTCTGTCCGCTGACCTCGCTTTGAGAAATTTGTCCAAAATTAAATGCGACACTTATAGCACCTTTAGATCAAATTTGAGGGACGCCAGAGATCCCGGCGGGAGTTGCACCTGAACGGAGATATTCCATGATGAGATAATTTATCCGCACCCATGTAGATTCAACTCTCAACTCTCGAATACAGTCTGCTTGTTATCGCTTTGTTTGGCGCGTGGACAAGAATTTTTAGGTGGACACGGCATGCCTGATCAAGCGAAGCGCGTACCCAAGACATATAAATTTCTGACCTTTCGTCTTTGTAGATGCCTTATTCACATTTGAGTGCCCATTCGAGCATGCAGCCTTCGAGTGGAGTGACCGCTAGCACAACGTTTCGTTTGCTTTGACTGAGTATGGCCAAATCTTTGGCAATTTCAAATGTCTGCCACCCGAAGTCAATAGCTGGACGCTTGGAATTCTTGTTCAGATAGTTTAAGAACTCTTTTACGATCCTTGCAGTGGATACATTACATTACACTTCAACTTGGCCGAGGAAGTGAAGACAGCTGATACCAAATGCAATGGGGTTGCCAAGCAACTTGCGCGTTTTTGGTGTAATACGGTTTTGAGTCCATGTGTCCTCGGAATATCTCAAGCCACTGAAAAATATGAGGATCATAGAGAGCATCAAAACATTGCATGCCTTAGCTTCGGCCACTATCAAACACAGAGAAGAATGACGTGTCACCGCAACCAAAAGTACCCACCAAAGTTTTCTGCGGGAGGGTTATCTCTGCTCGCGCTACTCGATGCAAAATGTAGAGCTTTCCATGAGGAACCTATTGTGCGGGCTGGCGGGTAAATCAGAGCGGTTGCTAGCATCTCGTAAAGTATAAGAAATACTCTCACCTGGATAAATCATGCGAATTTGAGGCTCCACGTCGGCAAGAATGTTTTGTTGCCGTTGATACTATCAGCCTGACGCACTCCGATCAAAGCCTCTTCTAGAGAAAACCATCGCAGCTCAGTTCCAGCTTGCGAGGAGGTTTTGTTTCAGATTCGAGCTTTGGTCGTAGTTGTAACAGCTCTCTAATGCCTATCCAGCTTTGTTTCTATAATAACTTCCGGTTGATGCATCAAAAACGTAACACTATAGCTTTTCCGTCTTGTGTTGTACTTTGCGAAGCCAAGGATTAAATGATGCATGCGTCAGGCTTCTGCACCAATTTTGCTGTCCTGTCTGGGTGGAGTGACGTGTCTTCGTTTCCCTATGGGCAAATTGCGTGCGATACTCTTTGGCCCTAATTTCAGCATTCGGCACCGATGGTGCAGTCCTCATGAAAGTACAATTTCTTAACCGCTCTGCTTCAAGTGGGAGCGCTCGTTTGCAGGTAGTTTATCATTTAGTATAGCAAGGATTATTTCTCGTCAGTTTAATACCAAACATGTGCCACTTTGGAAACGAAATGGCAAGAAAGTAGTTAGCCACAATACTCATCTTCTTCTCTCTCGAGTTTCGTACAAATCCAACCTCTGTGGGTTGCAGACATGTTTTCCTCAAACTCAAGCAAGGCACATAGTAACCCCTTTGTCGTATGTATTCGCTACAAATTGAAAGTTGTCACCCGGATGGTGTCAGTGAATCTGTATTAGTAAACGCGGATTTTATCATCTTGAAAAAAAAGTAGTATACAAATTACTGGTCGAAAAAAGCTACAAATTGCTCCAATTCGAAAAAAACTTGCGATGGGCCGCATAAGTGGTAAAAGGAAGCTCAAGCAGTGTGATCCATTTTTTAAGGGAAAACGTAACAATGGTAAGAAGGAAAAAGCGTATGATCTGCCACCTACCCATTCCAAGCACTCTACGAAACGTCGACGCAAGATGTTGAGCGATGAATCAGTAGAGCAATTTGTCATGCGCACGTCTGCTGTCGATAGCGACGGCGTGGTGTTCAAGAGAAAGAATAATATGCAAATTGATTCGATCCGAGAAGGCGAGTCCATGCGTGACTTTAATAAACGCATCAGCACGGAAGTCAAACGTGTAATTTACGATGCAACGAAGCAAAGTCGACGTAGTAACGAAAAGCGTAAGATTTATTTAGCTAAAAAGAAGATGAAGGCGCGTGAGAAGAAGATGACTGAGCAAGAGCGATACGAGCGTGACTATCAGACCACAGGCAATACGAAAAAGGACTATTTTGAGAATACAGCGCCAGTGTGCTTTGGGGAGCGTGTAGACGCTCCGCCAATTCTACCCAAGCTCTCAGGTATTTTCAAAAAGCGTGCAGAGCAAATCGAGCGCGAGAAGAGAAAAAAAGAGATGAAGAATGCAATTGTAGCTGATTCTCGAAAGAGGAAGTGAAGATCATAAACTTTAAAGGTAGATTATGAAGATTGTGTTAATGACTAATATTAGTAGTCTTTATCAACATGTGCACCGTTAATCAGAGTCTTTAACGCCCGAAGCGCTGCTATTCAACAGCCCTACGCGTTGCCGCGAATCTTTTCGCAGATCAAATGAGCTCATATGTTTTTCTCGCTCACGTCGAAGTAGTGTTACCGATATAGCTAAAAGCAAGGACATGATTGCCTATGTAAACATCGATACATGTTAGTGACAATGGCGCAATTGCTACTAATCTGCTAAGGCATACCTCAAATTTCACAAAAGTAACGCCTGGTCGTACTGTATCAGCAGGTGAACAAGGCCGATATCGAGGCGTTTGCTTTTCCTCTAAAGTTTGAAGCAATGCTTCGTCTTTTGAGTGAGGGCAGGCCAATTCCTGACGGTATCCCGTCTCTCGACAAAAACTCTCATCTTTCTCAGTTATTGGACATGACATACACTCTCCCACTAGCGAGCATGCAAGTCCTGATACCGGATCATACACGCGATGGGCAGCCACAAGTGTTTGATCACGACGTTGAAGTGGAGTATTAGAGTCGTGTTTTCCTTCTACTTCTTTCAATTTTGAATCAATCTGAGCACTCTCATGACGCAAATGACGATCAATAGAATCGTTTGGTGTCTCTGCAAGGCTTCTACTGCTTGTGATGGGCACGTAAGGCGCCATAAACAGCACGACCACCGCTGCGGTCAACTTGACTGCCTTCATTCTGTCGATTAGTGATGGTATGAATTTTAACCAGTCACTTTTCATGTTTGTAACTACTGCATTTATTTTGTCATGGTAACAATTTACAATTCACGACATTAAAAAAGTTAAAATGAATTCTAGCCGCAGAAATTTTGATGCTGACGCAATGCTCGATCTTCATCAAACTCTCGACTGCATATTGCACACTTTCGTTTCCCAGCAATTCGAGGCTGCAGTTTTTGCCAATGCGCACTCAATTCTTCTGTTGTGCTAAAGGAAAAGTGGCAGATCGTGCAATTCAATGACGAGATTATCGTGGTAGAAGGTAAAACCTTTTTAGCTGCACTTGGAGTCGCAATCTTTTGCTTGTTGTACCAATCGGGTTGAATTAGTCGATCCTTTCCGTGTTTGGCTACCTGGTGCTGTCTTCTAGCATCTTCTTCTTTGAAAGTGCGACCACAAATTTCGCATGAAAGTAGAACCTTTCCGATTGCTGCACCTTGAAGATGATGTACCATATGAATGTGCGTTCGTAATCCTTGGGCACACTTAAAACTTCTCTCGCACTCAGTGCATGCAAACTCCAGTGGAAATTCACTCTCAGCTTTGCGTTTACGAGAAATAATTGGAATTTGATCAATTTCTGGTAGTATAGTCGCAAGTTTAGCTGAAGCAGCACTTTTACTATCTTGTCGTCGAAAAAGAAACAATGTACTCATTTGTTTCTTCCTCTCACCATGGATAGTCACTTGATGGAACGATTTAGCATTCTGATGTCTTTTGCGCTCATACACGAGTCCAAAGACCTCATCATTATCGACGTCATCAATCTGTCGATATAGTCGTAATCCTGCTTTCAATCCCCGATCCACCGCTTGCCAGCGTTCTTGCTGTCCTTCTGCCAATGTCAATCTTATGCCGCTCTCATTGTCCTCTTCGTCGTCTTGCAAAACCTCGAGCGCTGAAGCATAGAAGTGTGACAATAAGCTTTGATGACGTCGAACGTTTTCTTCTCCGCAGTGTGGATGGTTAAATACTATCGAGTCGAACTGAAGTTGCTCTGCACCCGCCGCTACGAGTGACTCGCG
>NW_020187271.1:759812-818044 GCF_900000015.1 Plasmopara halstedii
ATTTGTAGCGTCAACACGATGCAAGACCAGTGCGCCCATTTCCTTTAATTGAGCGCAGATGCGTTTAGAATCGGGGTACTTCGTTATAAGTTCGTTGTAACTATCATAAGAAGTCGCAGTCAATTGGAGTGATATTTCATTCCGTCGATTCTTGTACTGTTTCGCCAGTGCCAATGAATATGAAAAATTACCATCACCAAGAGTAAGAACACGATGTTGACGAAGTTTTACAGATCGTGTCGTAGCCATACGCGACTTTTCATCTTGCTGCAATCCGACAGTACACTGCGTCGTTGCCAGTTCTGTCATTGTCGGAGCTCTTGGAGTGGAGGAGCAGCGTTCATATATCCATGTCCTTTGTTCATCTTCCTTACATTATTCAAATATATTGTATTGTAATGATAGCTTCGCTTCTAGTGTCCAAGTCATAATGACCCCTAAATCACACACACGTCACAGATTATTCAGCCTTAAGAGACGTTACAGCCATAAATGGCACGTCACATGCCCTTTATATCATCTAAAGCAGAAAGTAGACAACTCGCTTCAATTATATGACGTCGTTTAGTCTATAACGGCCAGCGTTAGTACGCAACGACCTCAAAGTTGAAGCTGTTCTTCTTGTCGATAGTCGCTCATTCTGTAATTTTTAAAATGACGCTCAATGCCCTTCTTCACCCGCATAAACTTGTTCCTATCTCACCAACTTCATTGCTAAGTAGCACACTAGCACTTGTTGTATTCTGGGCTATGCGTCAAGGTCGGCAACGACAATTAAGCTGGACAAGTATTCCGAAACCTCCTCGTGGTGAGCAAAATCAGCTGAATCGATCATCAAATCTGACAATACCTCGTGTCAAATGCGTGGAAAAACGATTGAAGGAAGGCTCAGCAGCGTTTTATGAATGGATGGTCTCATTATCCTTACGATTTCATGGCAAGCCGTGGCTATTGCAACGTTCAGGACGTCCCGACGTGATGATTTTAACCTCTCCATTAGCTTTCGAGGATATTCAACGAACATTTGCAATGCAGTTTGACAAACTTGACAGCAAAGCAGAGGGTCTAGTGCACGACGTGCATGGTAAAGCTATTGTAGAAGTAGGTACTGATAGCTTTCGTTCGTCTGCAAAGATACAGCGTTGGCTTGCAACGAGTGTAGTGAGCTCACCTCTATTAAGCAAACGAGTGACTGAAATTGTGAAGCAGCACCTTCAATGGCTTTTGAAGAATCTTGACGACACGAATCTTGACAGTAACGTCGTATCAAAGCTGATGCGACAATTTGCAACGAAAGTGTTTATAGAATTGGGTTTTGGACTCCAAAAGACCAGTGAGTTTGAAGATGCTCTTGAAGACATTGAACGGTGTATCGCTGAACGCAGAACTCGTCCTATGATTATGTGGAAGCTCGAGCGACTCTTCAATGTCGGCAGTGAAGCTGCACTTCGTCACAGCGTCGATGTTTTGAGTGCTATCACGTCAGATGCTGTTAATGCAAAGAAGAGGAATCACGGCACACGTATTCGTAATCAATGTGAGTGTATTCTCGATATCTTAAGTCAGAAATGCAGCAGCAAGCTTTCAAAAGATGCGAACTTTTTAGCAAATTATGTGCTAAGTCTAGTGGTAGCAGCAAGAGATTCGACTGCACAGACATTGACAAAGTGTCTAGAATGTCTCACACATCATGTTGAGGAGCAAGACAAGATTCGTATCGACCTTAACGTTGCAAGAGAAAAGTGTCAAGATGTACATTCCGTCGTGCGTCTTGATGCAGTAGTGAAAGAGACACTACGTTTGTATCCTGTCTATCCATTCATTCGACGTCGAGCTACATGTGATACAGTGCTTAGTGATGGTACATTTGTTGCAAAGGGAATGGAAGTAATGATGGATCTATACACGATGGCTCGACGAGAAGATGTTTGGGGTTCGGATTGTGCAGAGTTTCGACCTCAACGTTGGATCGACAGAACAAGTGGGAAATTGCGTCCTGTCTCCAGCTACAAGTTTAATGCTTTCTTAGGAGGTCCACGTTCTTGTGTGGGTGGTAACATCGCATTAAAAGAGATCAAGACTGTCCTTGCGTCCATAGTATGCGGTGTTTATATAGAATAGTCACATGACTTAATTTATATATTTTGAAAAGTATTTGTGTCGACCAAATTTTCTTAACGAAATTCTAGCCATGAATTCAACGTACGTCTCAGATGATGGGAGCTCAACGGAAAGCCAAGACAATTTTCTTTATGAAGAAATAGACATCAAGCGTGAACCACTTGTTGAAGAGTTTACTACCGCTGCATTGCCTACTATTAACACTAAAGTTCCAGTCATTGAGACGTTGCCTATTGTTAAGACTGAAGTTCCAAATGTTGAGACTTTGCCTAGTGTTAAAACAGAAGTTCCAGTCGTTGAGTCTGCAGGCGACATCAATCATGATAATCTCAAGCGTGACATCAAATCTGAGCTTATCAATACCACAACAAAGCGCTGCAGTACGTCTGGCTATCCTCTTCTCATTGAGACTCAAGCCGAAATGCTGGATTGTAAAAGCTGTCTCGGAATGCTGCCAAGATCTAGCTTTTCAAAATCTCAGCGAAAAAACAAAAAGGCTGCTAGTCGCAAGTGTCACGTGTGCACTGGAAATGTGATACGTGGTCCAAAATCATTAGAGAGAGCTATACGAAAGAAATTAAAAGTCTTGTCAAGTACTTCTCGACTTTCAACGTCAAAGAAACAGAAACAAGAGACGTATGCTGTATTTGTGAACCAAGTAGGAAGATTAAAAATGGCGAAACGAGCGTTGCTGAGAAAGCGATCTGAAGTCTCCAAGTTGAAAGCGACGAAGAGACGAGAGGAATATGAACAACAGTTAGATAAAGAAGCAAAGGATCTGGAGCGACGAACGGTATTACTGAAGTGTGAGAATCCGTCGGCTTTTGAATCGCTCATGAGTGAATTGATGATCAAGAAACCAAGTGGAGAAAAGAATAAAAGGAAGAGCAAATCAAAGAAAGAAACGAGGTCCGTGAAGCGGAAAACAGAGGCTCAAAGCAAACAGACGGAAAAGAGACGGAAGACATTAATTGCTGATTCATCGACGTATGTACCACCTGCAACTTCTATAGAAACTCATCCGATACGAGTGATTCCAACACGATCAAAAGCAAAAACAACGAAAGCTTCTGATGGTGCCACGGAAGATTGCGTGAAGTCGGAGCCAGAAATCAAGCTTAAAACGGAACCAAAGGTTGAGCTTTCGACAGACTGAACGCTAGACGATCCTCAGCTTTGGTAATTACATCAAGTCATGTATGTTTTGCCTACCCAGATTACTGAATTCAAGTATGCTGCATGAACTTTAGCTTTTTCTGAAGACTTCGACAAGAACTAGTCTATATTATCAGTCAGTATTCAAATCAGATGGTACTGCTGGTAAACGCATTAAGATTCGCTCTTCACGTCTTGGTCGCAGCTTCTATAGCCGAAATATCACACGTTTGCTGCATCATCCTAATCTGCGTTTGCATCATTGTTTGCTGTCCTTGGATATGTTCCAGCAATTTCGTCGTTGCATCCAATAGTTGCTGCATTTGTGTCTGTTGTCCACGTAAGAGCACGAGACCATAAAACAATAGACCCATGAAAAGCAACTGTGATACAAATACTCGAGGCGATTGAACAAAATCTACACCATTTGACCTTGCAGATGTCAATGCTCTGTCATCTGTGCTCACATTTTGCGAAGTCAAACAGCTTTCTGTAATAGCAGATTCAGAAATCTCTTGATTGTCACCTTTTGTTTCATTTTTTACTTCTTCGTAAATTTGTGCTATCGAAGAGCAATCTTCAAGCTGTGGAGGAGGCAGAATGACGCGATGTCTTTGAGACTCTAGAAATTCAATTGCCTGCTTTGCCCAAGCCTCAATAGCCTCTTTTGATTCCGACCTCGTTGAAGAATTGATCTGAGATTTAAACCACGTTGCTTTAAGAAAATTCACGACTAAACCCACTTGAACATGACAATAATTGTTTCCATCGCGAGTAAACACATAGCGCATTTCAACTTCAAAATAGTCGCTAAATGGGATTTTGCTCATTCGATTCAGGTCTGTAATGACAAATCGATCCCATTTCACACCACCATTTGTGGTTGTATCCAAACGAAAGCGCTGAGTTCGAGTACATCCTGCATATGGTGGAAGACCTGGAAATGACGTCTTTGGAGGGTGAAGCGATCGTACAATGCGAAACAATGTGTAGTCGTTCTCTTTTGAGATCTCAAATCCATTTTGAATATTTTTCGTGTTATTCTTGTCAAGTGGTTGCCAAGATCCAATGTCAATGTCAATGTCACGAGCCTTCTCTAAATTTGATTGTAAGAATTCTTGTCCCGGGCCATCGTTCCACAACAACTCAAACACACGTTTGACATCCGCACGCAAGTCGCAATCCAGCAACACGGTCATTTTATCCAACAACGGATCTGATGGCAATGGTTCAAACGGTTCTTCGTCGCTTGCAGTTGATTTACCATCATCAAGATGACCATCTTCATCAAAAGTGTTACTTAACGGCACATCTTTATCTTCATCGACATCAATAAATCCAACCGTTGAAATAGGAGACGAAGATGACAACGGTGGGTTCAATGTCGAATTACCATTTGCAATCGTCGAGACAAGATGCTCAGAGAATATTTTATATGAACGTCTACGATCAAGTGCCTCTTGACGAAGTTGCGTTTGACTCGGTAATGTTCCAGGCACTGTGCTCTTACGTTTACTCGCTTCTTGAAAAGCCCGAATGAGTTGATCAAGTCGTAGAAAACACGTATCTCGTAAACCGTTAAACTCGGCGAGAAAGAATGTTTCTTTTTCTTGTGTCTTGACCTGTAGACCGTTGATATAGTAAAACTGCGGTTTTAATAGCGAGAGAATTTGTGCGTACGCGACTTTAAGTGTCTTTTCATCCACGTAACTCTGGAAGCACAATCGTTTGCGTGTTAGTATGAGATGGCCATAATATGGTGTCGTCTCAACAAACAATGCACAATTAAAGATTGAAACTGGTGCTTCATCGTCCGCCAACTCAAATATGAGGACCAAATCGGCAATAGATGGAGGATGTAGACCACCCCACGTCACACTAGTGCTCTTCACTTGCTTGTGAAAATTTCGAATGCGATGAAAACAACCGTCACATACACGTAATTCTCCACGTGTAAGATATGCATGATATGGAATGTTAATGACCTTTGTTGAACAATTAGCACAAAAGGAGCCACCACAATTTCGACAATGATGCCGACCTTTGGATAAAAGTGATCCAATATCTTCTCGACACGATTCACAAGCATACATGTTAGCAAATGGTGGTGGTGGAAGATGTGGATTCATAATTACAATATTATTCCCTTCGATCTCGTCTTCGTTAACACTTCCTGAAGATTGGATTGATGTCAGTGTTGTTGGTAAACTATTACGAAAAAGAATTTTGTCAAATAAAGTAGACGATGAAGTGGCGTGAACTTCATCAGCTGATGACCATGGTGTATTCTTGGGTGACAAAATAGCTTTCAGCGCTAAATTGTCGTTTGGGAGGAATATCTTTAAGGTAGAATCTCCTCGCAATGGATTAAAAGCTCGAGTAGATACTGTTGTTTGTCGACGCAAAGAAGCTGTAGTGGCTTCATTCTTGCTACTAGAAAGCGACGAGCACGACGCAATGCGTGACATTTCATCTTTAATGCTGTAGATTGATTGTGCTCGCGGTGTCATGTCCACATTAAGGTCCGATCCACTAATTTGTGGTAATTGTAAAGCCGATTCGGACTTGGAATGTGGAATGCTAGCGATGTCGGTTCCATCTAGTTGCTGCGCCAACTGCGAGCGTCGTGGAGATGTCTCCATTGATGTGAGAATGAGGAGGTTACTATAGAGTACTAGAGAATTTGAAGAACTCGATGGATTCCTCAAGAGGGGACAGCTGATACGCTCTGAGAACGTAACGGATGTAGCTCCACAATCTCACTGCAAGGAACAGTGTTGCACATGGTGTTCAGAACGTAACCTCACGTAACTCAGTAGATTTTGAAATTTGTATTCAGAAAGGATTCCATTTGTGAACCCATGTGTTACACATGATTAACGGTAAATTATTTTCAAATTTAGATTAAATCAAAGTTTTATTAAGAAAAATAGCAATGAACAAAGTCTTACAAAACCGTCTGCCATTTAGGTCGTAAGTGATCATTTATCGATTGTATCAGTGGTGCCGACGCATGGATTGAATTACCGCGACCACCATGCAGGTTTTCATCCAATGTAAAGCACATAAGGAGCATGTTAATGGTTGTCTCGTAAATCTAATACAATATTACGTTAGATTTTGTATAATTCATTTCTATTAAATTCAAACTTACCGTCAAAAAAGCGTGCGCTACACTGTAAGAAAAAAGCATCACAGCTACAAGCGGTAGAACGGGTGATGGAGCCTTTCAATTATCACAAAGAGTAGAAATAGTCAATCTAAATAAATATCAAATCCTCAATTCGAAAAGTTACGTACATCACTTAGAAGAATCCATGCGATCAGACATGTTGTCGTACATACAATAAGTTTCCCGAGAAGTACCGATGCATGACCAATTCGACTCAATGCTCCAACTCGAATTAAATTTGAAGATATCAACGTGTATGCCAACTAACAAGTCAAAAGTCATTAGATAGAAACACAAAGCTATGATTGAAATTCAAATGTACCTTTCCCGAAGTGTAGAAATCCGTACATTGGATTGCACTCACATACACTGCTTCTTTACAAATATATTTTAAACAATATCGAAAGCAATAGCTGCAACACTGTAATGATTTTGTCAGATAAAACATGAAAGATACAAATCATTGAAACGTACACAACAACACTTGGCTGCAAATTTTGTAATTGCATTCGCATCATATTCGTTCTTGTTTTCAAGGTACAAGAAAAAAGTACGAATGTGTTCGACTAATGCAACCGAACTTGAGCTCAAGGCTAATGTACCCAAGTGATATTTAATTGTCAATTGAGCTGCATAGGACACGGGATCTGTCATTTCAAACTCTTTAAATCCAGTAATGCGATTTTCCGGGGCAAAATACCACAACGAGATAACAATTGCTGTAATCATTTCTCCAATAGCTAAAATAAAGTTCACTGACCAGTACATCCCCCACAAATGAAACAAAAAGAGCCAACGTAACTTTGTACTCACTTGAAATGATTCAATGACTACTTGGATTGAAGTTGGAGAAGTGGCAGAAATTGTAGCAATTCGCGTCGATGTTTCTCCTGCTCCAAAGAGAGAAACTGTAACGAATAGTCCCCAACCAAAGAGCAGTAAAAGCAATACGTAAGAGATAAATGGAAGGATGAACAGTCGCTTAAATTGCGATAAAGCTCGTGCAGCATGCGAGATAAATGCTCCTGCGAGTAATAAACGCGACATGTTGATAATAGCAAAGAGCAAGAACAAGATGGCGGCGCAACACATGACAACAGCACTGATTTGAAGAGAACTGAGCATAACAGGATCGTTTTCGTACGACTGCGAATCGGAAGCTGTACGCAAAAGACGATAACTGCTGTATGCAAGTGTCGTTTCAATGGCCAAAGTGGACATAAAGACACTAATACAACCACAATAACGTAATAGAACGAGATAAATTGCGGCCGTAGACATGGAGATTGCAGTGCCAATTAGCAAAACCTGCCAACACTATAAACATCGAATATTAATAAGGTGTACGATAAGCAAACGAATCGTACAATCTTTGTTCGTACATTACCAAGTGCACCCACAAACCGTCCTAAAGTGTCTTGTAATTGGCGAATCATCACTTGATCCGAATTGACTACAGAAAAATTTAAATTGTTTATAAACATTTGATCTCATTTTAAGAATATTTTTTTGTTTTAAATACCTTTGGCCGGTGCACAAACATACGCCCATCGATGCGTCGCGTACGATGTGAAATGCACTTGCTGCATCTCGTGCGATCCATTCACTCGCTTATGTGACTCGACAGGCAAATGTAGCGTTATATGCTCTCCAGTTGTTTGAGGACAATGCTCAACACAAACGCCAAAATCTGGATTTTTTGGAAAATCTGGAAAATACACAAAATGATGTTTTCCACATGTTTGTCCTTGAAAATCAACTCCACTTTCAATTTCTTGTGCAAATGTACTGCTACTTTCGTGCGACAATGCTGTAATAGCAAGGGCAATCATTCCAATCCAATATGTCGCAAAGCACCCAAGAAAGAGAATGTCTGTACACTGGCGCTTGGGCTCTTGACCATTGTGGATAGAACGACGTAAAAATGCGGAAGTGCTTCCTGTGCTTGGAGATAGTGCAGCAGCAGTACGTGTGCCAGGACTTAGTAGAGGCTTTCGTTCACTGAGCTCGTTACTTCCCATGCTGCGATTATTGGATTGCGCCAAGATCTTTTTGTCGATGGTTTCATGAAATTGTAATTTTTAAAATTAAATCCAATTTAAAGATTTAATTTTTAAACTGTGTACATTACCCAAATGCGATTTGATGGTAAGATATTGGAAAGCTTAATTGATAAACCTAAATTGTGATTTAACTTCCCCTTTACTTGTGGATTCGTAATGTACCAAGATTTTAGCATACTAGCAGAGTAGAATATCGGATTGCTAGAGTCCATAGAAATGGTAGGAAAGATGGAAGAAGCATACTTGAGGCTTGGGCATTTCCATCCATAAAGGCAACGCACTGAGTACAATATGAGTAGAAACTAGCTATTTCGATTGGATGTTCGCTCTCTAGCACCCTTATGTGTACGGCACAATAATCTAGTGCTGAACAGAGGACAGAGTCATGATTCGTATCAAAAACTAAGACAGATGCCCAAAAAAAGATAAGGGTTCAGTCAAACATGAGTTTTGTGGCTTAGGACTACAAGCGTAATATAATAATTTGATCGGAAAACAGTAACCTCTAGTACTTTACATAGAATCATGAGTCAATGAAGTTTGTCTGACCACAGTAGATAGTCATACTTTGTTAATAATAGTGCCGTACTGATTGATAACTTGACGTCGGGTTATCCATGATCATTCTGACCCACTTTCCTTAGAAGAGGTCACAAACCTAAATCGGGATCTGATCCTCAAGGTTGCAAAAAAAATTAGGAAAATGGTTAAGGTTTATTCGACTGACAAACACAAATTTGTTTTTTGAAAATCAAATAGTCCACGTAATCAAATTCAGTAGTTATACCAAATACATTTTAGACAAGTCCCGGTTTTTCTCCCGACGGATGCGTCGATTCCCCGAAATTCTGCCCGATGTTTCCCGTGTCCCCTGGACTCTGCACCACGTTCTCTGAGTTCGGCATCTGCTGCGTGTTCTCTGAATTCGGCGCGTTCTCTACGTTTGGCATCTGCTGCGTGTTCTCGACGTTCGGCATCTGCTCCACATTTCCTGGATTCGGCATCTGCTCCACGTTTCCTGGATTCGGCATCTGCTCCACGTTTCCTGGGTTTGACGTCGCATTCTCTGGGTTTTGCACGGTGTTTTCTGGGTTCTGAACTGCATTTTCTGGGGTCTGCACAGTGTTTTCTGGGTTCTGCTCTCCATTCTCTGGATGCTGCACCATGTTCTCTGGATTTTGCACGGCATTGTCTGGGTGTTGCACGGCATTGTCTGGGTTTTGCACGGAGTTGTCTGGGTTCTGCATGACATTGTCTGGGTTCTGCACAACGTTGTCTGGGTTCTGCGCCGATTTGTCTGGATTCTGCAACAAATTGTCTGGGTTCTGCATTGCATCGCCTGGGTTCTGTACCACGTCGCCTGGATTCTGCACTGCGTTTCCAGGGTTCGGCAATGCGTTTTGTGCTGGAGTCCCGTCTGCACATGTGACATTACCAATTACTGATGTAATCCAATCAACAGACGTCGAGATACGAGAGTTATAATCTGGTGACCCTTCAGCACAGCCGTAACCCCAACTGGAGATTCCAATAAGAATATCAGGTAAATCTGGTCCATTTGGGTCTGTTTTCTTCTGTTCTAGAATAAGTGGTCCACCAAGATCACCGTCGCAAGGTCCAATGCCCTTAAACCCACCACTGCAAACGTATGACTCATCAAGTTGGAAAAATTCCATGCATTGAGCGTCTGACCAGACCTCAACATCAAGACTACGTAGCTCATTCGAGTATTCACCGGGATAGCTTGTAAGACCCCAACCCATGACCTTCGTCCACATACCAGGTTTGATATCCGAGTCATCCTGCTTTGCGAGCTCAATGGGTGGAATAGTACATGGACGATCTAAAGTCAATAGAGCAAGATCGTAGCTACCATTCACAACGTCATGTTTTGTATGATTCTGCACTTGCACGACCTTAAAATGTTCACCTTCAGTCGCGACTCTCATAGAATGCGCACCTACGGTGACAAAATAAGGTCCAATGCCATCTGGTTGATAAGCTCCACACATTGCCGATGTGAGCACGTGCCGATGAGAGACTAAAGCACCAGCGCAGTAGCAATCTGCGTCAGGTTTGGACCGAAGGCATGTCGTATATGTCTTTGTGTTGATTTCAACGACTTTTCCACCGATAATCAACTGTCGGGAGGCATGATCGGCGTTAGCGACAACGCCTGAGATTGCTATCGAAGCTGCAGAAATTGTGGATGTAAACTTCATGGAGTCAAGCGCGAAGTTTGTAGTGCGTTAAGCAATACGAGGAGAAATTGAAAATGATACGAAAACACTTCAGAGCTTCAGATACTTGAGTTGATAAAACACGAAAGTGAGACCTTCAATGGTATACACAGAACGTAGGAATTTTCAAAGTTGGCGCTACAGACATAACGTCGCTACAAAGTTAAAATCTGATGATTAAATTGACCACTTGTAGGATTCAAAATGAGATCGGCAGAACGTTTCAACTAACAATAAGTTTATTTTTCAGCTTGGGCGTATCATGATCTAATCTGAAGATTCAGTCGACTATTCGTAAGATTTAAAATGAGATTGACAAACGAACGTTATGTATCGTAAAGTATGTGGTTACTATCGTATTTCGATCCAACTACTGAGGCTTACCACTACATTTTCAGGGAAGTTTTCACCACGTGTATGCAAGTTAATGCTGATTTGAGGTAGTACACTTCTCTGCTATCTGTCTTTGCTTTCATTGCAAGTAGTTGATCGTTTTTAAAACGATCAAAAAAAAGTGCATAGTCCTTTACAGTCTCAATCGAGATTTTGTATTCAAATGATAAGTCATGATCATCCTTTCGTCACTTGAAGCTACCAACTCCTTTTCTCTGCAAATCGTTCTATGTGAGCTGAAAACGTTACATCTGCTCTATATAAAACTCTACGATTAACGACGTTTGTTATCAGGTTAGTACATGTCTTCCTTTACATTTACGATCGACACAGGATTTTGTGTTTGGAGTCAAAACTCTAAATAATGATATTAATATTCGAAAGATAGGTCTTTTTATTTAACTGAATCCTAAATATTTGAGTCCCGAATTTGCGGTGCATTGTTTCTCGTAGTCTCCTTGAAACCTCGGTAGCGGTCAATGTAAACCCGGGGTTTCAATAACTAGGAAGAATATTGTAAGAGTATGTACCGGATCAAGATGTTACTTCGTTGCTTAAATGTGCACTTTTGTTCAATTGTGCATGTTTGTATGATTGTTCAACACTTCCGATAAGACTTGAGTAAAGGGGAGGTTTAAAAGACATAGCCTCACATTAAGTAGCAAATATAGTTTTATTGTTGAACAATATCCTTTGGAAATAGAAGAAGTACTTTAATACTTGTCTAAATGAAGCGTACAAGCTCAAAATCTGCGCGTTGTTCAAGGGGGCTGTCTGAATTAAAGCTTCTTCTGGGCAACGTGCACGGTGTAACGGGATCGAGTTTTGTAATCTTGTGTACACAAATGATACGATTGTATTGAGGACAAATTGGTGCAATTGTGACTTTTTGAAAATACCGGATTTTCAGTATTTATGAAATTTATGGAACTCGGTCTGATTAATTTTAGGACGTCACCCCTTTTTAGAAATCGTGTAAGCATGTTAAGCTCGTGTTGTAGGGTTTTATACATTACACTTTAATCCCGCTCTACCCGGCCCGGAACCTCCCGGTTCTGAAGTGAACAGCATTCCACTGCACCACAGGATTGGTTGAACGGAACTCGGTCTGAGGTGCACGTAAGCGCGACGTTTGATAATAACGAATAAAAGAACGTATGTATTCGCTATCAGACTTAATACGATATATGCTTAATAACAAAACAAGCTAGTTCACCGCTGTTAGCGGAATATCACTCGCTAGTGTCAGTAATCTTAGCTGCTCTCAGTTACGCTCCTTGTAAGAGCACACGGACCCAAACCCTGTGCGTTTAATAACAAGAACACTGTGAGCCAAAGCTTTTTTACATAGAGTGTATGTTGTCTGTTGTACATGGTAGCACTTGTAGTCAATCCCACGACCGAGACATGAGAAGACTATATCATCAACGAGGATGGAACGCGAAACGGTCTTTCCCCATGACAGATGGATCAGCTAAACAAGTTCTTGTCGATTTTGGTTCCTAATAGGTTCGGGAAATTGGCATCGCAAGTGCCGAACGAAGTGACGGAACGCCTGGAAAACCCACAAACTCATACGATGCGCTGGCGAGAAATAATCGATTAAACCTCCCGATACCGAGCACGAGGCCGCAGATCTTAAGCTTCCAAACCGTGGCGGGTATAATCGCTTTGAATTTTTGATGTAAGATACTCAGTCATATTCTTAGCCATATTACAGAGAAATCAACAGCGCGCGACACTAGCGGCCCGAAGTTGGGAGGTCGCGCATGAAAATAGTATACGGGGGTGCAGTATCCTATGTTAGAGATACTTGTGGTATGAGACGATTTGAAGTGACCAATGTCGCAGGCGTCCGCTTCGTCTTACCAGACATACCATGCGCGCTTAAACATTTTGCCGGAAGGAGAGAATCAGATATCATGCCCAAGAGGTACAAATTTGCATCGACTCGATGGTAGCAGGCCTTTAATTGGAAGTTGAAGCAGCTACTATCTTCATGGGGGGTCTCATAACAGATGTAGGTTGTTTCGATCTTTCCGCGTTCACCCACATTTTTGTCAAAGCAGTGGGTGTCGCATTAGAGATGAAGTATAAGAATCGTGTCACGTGGCGCAATGGATTTCTAAAGTACAGAAGACGGAAGATCTATGACACACGAGAGAAGATAGACCCGAGTCATACTAATACTCCGTGGTACAAGCGGATTTTACATCTTTGGTAATATCGAACATCTGCGTCCTGCGTATCTCCTTCTCTCTTTATTCTGCTTTACAAAAGATCGAGCTGCCATGCACCGCTCGGCGATCTCGTTGCGAAGAGCCGGGAGTTGTAATTTGCCTTTTGGGATCGAGATTAATGGGAAGTTGGATTAAACAAGCAAACCTCGGGGGATGTTAGCCAAGGGTTGTTGTCTGTCAAAACTATCGTCTTGGGCTTCATAAACATTAGGAAGGCACTGACTAAGCTGAAAGCATCGTGCGAATGCGTAAGACCCATAGCTGTAAATAGTAGTCTAAAATGCTGCAGTCGGATACACCGATCCTCTGGCTATCAGCAGGACAGGTTGCAAATCCTGTGAAATGAGAAGACTTTGATAGCGTAGAACCCAGTTTCGCCCTGAACCCTTACTAGATATATGAAGCCATCCTATGCATGGCGTGGATTGGAAACCATAAGCCACAAATCGACTGGATGCCGTCGACATTTGGTGCTAAGCACTTCACTCCCAGTGGTGATTCGAAAGTTCATGGGCCCGAAATTATTTGAGAAAAGAAGCGCTATCCGTGTGAATACGGAGCTACGATATTTTCGATTCGGGGCGTGACCTTGTCCAATTTGATGAGCAACGATGGCGTTGACCACAGTTTAGAAAGCTCGCGAGATAGACGCGGCAGTGAGACGCGAGATTCAGGATAAGACAGGAGGAAGAGATCCTGTGTCGCATTCTCCCGAGTGTGTATCAACTGAGCCGAGAATACGCAAAGGTACGTCGTGGTTCCCGAAATGTTAAAAAGTGTTGGAACGTGTTACCTGCGAATTTAGATTTAAGCGCCTGTTTGATAGCTAGTGGAGACGAGTGAGCGCAAATTTGTGTCGCGGTCTTATGTGTAAGCGCCGGTTAAGACTAGCAATTGTAAGCTTGCTTAAAAGAATTAGGCTCAAATCGTTAAGATTGATCCATCCTTGTGGCGATTTGACGGTACTGCTAAGTCGAACATACCGTGGGGCCACCGAGTGGAGCAGTAAAACTTCATAAGATTTGGCTCGTGATTGAAGTATTGGGGAATCGGAGACGAAATAAGTCTCCCCTCTTTATTGCTGGCAAAAAATTTCGTTCTGCGCAAAGTATGGCAATACGGTGAGCATCTTGAAATGGTAAGCTCGCTATCTGACGCAGACGAGTCTTTTGTTGCAAACTTGCAAAGTACAAAACGCGAGAAGCAATACAGCTATCATCACAGATTGTGTGGTTTATTTTCATCCCTTGTTATAAGGATATAACACGTGGATGCAAGGAACCCGTCTCTCGTGTTGCCCAGCTGATCATATTACTAAATCTGATTCCTGGGGCCTTAGTATGGTGTCACAATAGTTGGCCCGGATCAGACGAGCAGCTTGAAGACAAAGATGATTTTTTTCGAAACGAGTTTGGCGGATGAAGTGAGTCCCAGTTGGCTTCGATTTTCTTTGGCTAGCAGCGATTGGCGAATCGCGCATAGTTACATTAAGTTCAATGCAACAATGTTTTGAGGCACAAACATCGATTCCTGGAAAGAATGTGTTGCAGAACTGCCCCAGTCTATTGCATTATGCTCAATACACCTGACTGGGACGACTAGAATAGTTGCCTCATAACAAGAAACGAAGTTTCTTCTCTCATTTTGGCAAATGTTACTTACTGAAAGTGGCTATTATGCCACAGGGTTGTCTGCTGCTCCAGCCACGTTCGGTAATCGGCTGACACAATCGTTCGAGCCAAAATGTAGCGAAATGCAAGCTTATTTCAACGAAATATTGTCCATAGTCGTGCAAAGCTCATGTAAAACCACTTTAGAAATTTGAGAACAGTGCTCAAGTGTATGCGCGTCAATAAGCGATTCGAAAATATAGACAAGTATCACTTTGGCGTGGGCGAAATCTGGCTACTCTATTGGGAAGCAAAGTCTGCCCTATTAAGAAGAAAAGGTTGTCGGCAGATCTCGCAAAGATAACGCTATTGTAGATTGGCCACTGTATTTTACCAGAAAGTGTTTGGCCTAGCCAACTGTATGCACAACCATAGAGCAAACCAAACCAACATGGCACGAGCCTCGTCAAACTTCTCCAAATCAACGCCAGACAGTGTTAAGTTGCAGCGGATGTGGCGTGCCATAGTTTTATCAAGTGCGCACCGATTCTGGCTGTTTTGAATCCTGATCGGTCATTTTGGGTCCCTCGTAATGCTTCAGCCTTTGGAGAGACTGCGCTTTAGTTATAGCAAACGTCAGTTAACATGAAAGTAAGATTGCAACGAATTATGATGGTTCCAACCGGCAAAAAAGAAGCACCCGATGTATGATAAGTAGCTTCTTTAAGTATGGTCTCATCAGCTTCAGGAGGCACCCTATTGACTCCCTGCCATTTAGAACTAATGCACAACATGTGATGTTTTACTCAGCGGTGTTGCCAGCAAATCGTATCAATGCTATCTTTGGTGAGTAAAGGTATCCATCTTGTCATCCTCTATGAAATATGTCGGTTTAATGTGGCATGTGCACTTTTGCGTAGACCTGATTCTGAGCTGTCTGGTAATCTAGTCAATTAATGAGCGAATACAACAGCATACCGGCCAGACACAACATGCGCTGCGCTGATGAAATGCTATTGATCCTCATCCGCTGGATGCACGGTGAAATGGCTGCAAACAAATAAATGCAAAATGCTTAATAGAACGTAAGCAACCCACAGCGTCATGCAGTATTTTTGGTCTGTAGGAATCACTTGTGTTTGCGTCATATTCGACCATTCACGGCCGTAGCAAAGACGGGATACAGAGAAATTTGACCGTATTATGTGGGCATCTTGAAGGCATACCACTACCCCGCTTATCCGAGCGAGTCGGGCGCAACTTGCTCTATTGGAGACAAAGCAACGTCTCTGCTACTATCTGTTACCGAGTTCCATCTGCTTCAAATTAGCGACGTGGCTGGAAGGCCTCACGCCAGGCAGTGCAATGGACAAGCTCAAGGCATATCGAGATCTGGTGTATCTCGGCTCCAGACTTATGCTGTGTCTCTCGGAATGAGAATACAATAGCTGGTGGCAAGAGGGCCGACCTCCGCCAGCACTGATCGATGAGCATAGGCGTTTCTTTTTAACGCGAAGCTTTTGGTGGATCGATGAGTACACCGGGGCTGTAGCCAATAACTGGTGAAATGGAATGCTCACTCTCAGTCTAAAGACTCGTGGGATATTTGCGCTCTGCTTTGATAAGATTTCCCTCGTGTCCTGGTCGCTTACGATCTACCTAACGCACCCTCAGCCTTTATCGCTTTCAGTGAAGTGGCAACATCACACGCCGCACCGCACTCCCAAAGCACAACAGAAAATCAACTTCCAATTATTAGGATCCATGGTCGATATTATTTAGCTGTCATAAAGAGACGAGTGGGATTGCACTAGTAGGGTCATGAGATGGGTGGTTGTCAACTCGACTTTTGTGACGTCTTCAGCATTTCCTTTTAATGAATCACTTACAGACATACTTCTGTTGGTGTTTATGCAATGCATCTCAACCTTTTTTCACAACTCGTCTGCGCTGAAACATTGAAATTTCGCTCCAGACAGACATATCCGCTTTGCCAAAACTGGTTCGGAAGACTTAGTACGGATTAAAAATGTATTTTTCTTGCCCAGTGCGCAAGCTGAATCATATTCAACGGATGTATTACCAGCTTCTAAAATCCAAGATTAATTCCTCATTAAGTAAACTGTATTCCCGTATATTGCTGTTCTAAGGACACTTATTACTGCTGGGTTGCAATAACCTGCTAATCGTGCTCGTTTTGTGCTTGGTGCGAGCCAAAATCCCCCTTGCATAAGCTAATAGGAGCTCCGCGTCAGCATGGTGAGCATCTTTAGGAGACTAAATTTGGTGGTCGCGGCGTTATAATTTGGGCAAGAGCTGGCACACACTTGCGTGCAGTTGATTTAGATTGATTCGGTGAGCCAGGTTCGGCCCGTTGGTCACTAGTTGGACATCGATATGAGCTCCAAGGCAGGGTTGCAACACTTTCTGCCGATGGAAAGGAGAACCGAGGCAGAGATTCGTGCAGCAGGGATATCTCCATGGGATACATCAAAGCAATGTATCGCCGGGTGAGGGCAGAGGTGTTCGACCAGAACTGGAAGACTCACTAGGACCATTTACATCGAGCATCTCCACCCCCAAAAATTGGTTCTTTGGTCGCGAAGACTCCGCTTCGAAACGAGGCTCGTTGATTCATTTAATTTTGTGTGCGGGAGGACAATGCCGGTGAAAGTACGCTCGGAAGACCAAGGTCGTTAGAAGATTTAAATTCCAGGCTCGGTGTCAAAGCCCGACAAACTTGGTGTGGTTCTTAATTTGGCTCACATATCAATGGGGAATGACGAGGCAAGTACTGTAGTCTTGTGTACATGCACATGCAGTAAACCTGCATTTCTAACAGGCCGGTGTTATTGTACGAAATGGACATACACTAGACAGTTAATTACCTGTAATGATATAGAAACGGTATTATAGAGAGACGTGACTCCTTAAGGGAAGACTCGTTGTACACGCCTGCTAGCTGCATATTATTCAATGAGAGCAGTTTTGATATGAGTTGTAGTTAAATGTATGTAGCTAGTACGAACATCAATACAGTTCATTCTAGATATATATACTCTTGACCTACCAGGGCGAACTAAGAGTCCTAGTTTCCATGATGGTCCTCGTCGTTGCTCCCGATAAAAGTGCACGAGTCCAATCTCTATGAGTTAATTAATACAGTCGTTGAGAATTAAAAAACTTTCATGCGCAAAGTGCGCGGCAACCCCGTTGGAGCATTACTGTCACTCAGAAGCAGTATATCATATACACCAACTAATTGTCACTCAGAAGTAGCGTACAACAAACATCAACAACGGATATTGAAGAAAGTGCAGCCAATAATAAAGGTCTGTTGTTAATCCTTGCCAAAATCAGCATTTGTGTCGAAATGTTACTGCATTTGGCTTATCACATGCATTCGTCACATGCGGCAAGCCTATCTAGCAGTGAAAATCGACGCCAAGTAAAAAGATCTACTCTCACCACCAAGCCCGGTTTTGCTTTTCCACCGAAGGAATTGTCCATGCAGTCGGGTTGTTCTATTTAAGCGGCAATTCGTGTGTAGCACCAAGTCATTCCCGGTATCCTCCTTGAATCCAAGTGCAACTCGCATGGTTGCTCTGTTATCACCACGTGATTATATTACGCTAACAATTTCTTTCAGAATCGTTGTGAAAAGCTATTCCACTTACTGCACTCAGTGATCTGCGAGTGTCCTTAATAATGGACTACTTCGCGACGAAGGATGAGCTCAGTTGCTCCTCAGGTACAAATTTGGTGACTTCATCTTGTCCTTTCTTAGCAAACAATACCTGCTGGCCTCACGCTATGCATTGCGTAGAGCATTCTTTTTGCATATAGTTGATGCAAAATGTACGGGCGCAAACTAAGCCAAATTACTTAGAAAAGGCTCCAGATCAAGATGAGCGACGCGCACGGGGTTTAAGCTGACCCGTTCTCGTAAAGTCAAATCTTTCTCTGTGTTAAGTGCACAGCATTTCCGTTATAATCAAGCAGGGTTAATTATTATTACAGATGACAAACATTGGAAGTTTCGTTTAACTTTAGCTCACATACACGTATTTACTGTGTCATACCCATCGTTCATGCGCTGTTAACGTGGAGTTAGCGAGCCAGAATCACTTTGACTTTGAACTCGTCGCATCATCCATATTCTCTACCTGTGTGTTGTATACTTTACTCTTAATACCTCAATTCGACATTGAACCTGCAATTCTTGCTGAATATCGACGACGATTTGTAAATGAACCGGTTGAAGGAGATCGAATACCTGTTGATATGGTCTGCCAGCTCTCCTGTAGCTTCTACTGACTGCTTTGTGCGCATGATCATCGTGAGATGGGGTCTATCAGGCGGTCACTTATGGAATGATCGATTTGTACTTGTAGACTATCTCCTGATAGCTATGCCGACACCTCCGCTTATGAATGAAGATACCACCTTCTTGCGATTGTGTGACTATCCAAAGTAACTTCTAATTAAAATGGTGCCTTTTCTCAATTACCCGATGGCGAACATAAGAGCACGGAGCTCTTCGGGCTGAGTCCTGCTGCCCTCATTCTCGCGGTCTCTGAGCTTGTCTGCTCTACACTTTTCTTCAACTATAGACAGTTATTGTACGAATCACTGTTTCGTCGGCGTAGAAGCATTGAGTCGTGATAAAATTTACCTCATCTACTCATCATTCCTTTAATCACTTAACAGATCTTTCACGAAATAAATCTTTGGAAAGTCTATAAACATACTTTAGCATCTCTCCTAGGCATAAGAAAATACATTGCTACCTTGCGATAGCTGACAGTCGATCAAGTATTTTGGACGCAGTAAAGCATTTTAAAAATTACCTCTTTTCACTCAAGAGCTCCAAACCCAACGGTCTACCCACTGATGAAAATTACCACCGCAATTGCTGCTATATCACTGGCTATCTCGGGCATTGCTGCCACCGCTGATCACACTTCGCGACACTTAATTACCGGAGGGACAGTTGTCCCAATTGGAACGAAAACGTACACTTGCGGCCTTCGTAGCACACCTTCTGGTAAAAACTTCTGCACTCATCGACGCATGCCCTTGCTACGGCAACATGTGCAGCGGGTCATAGCGAACAAACCCCACTCTTTGTGTCAGCGGGCTCGCATGTCGTCGAAGGCACTAGCGATGGTGAACAAATCAAGGTTGTGTCGGTCCAAAACCACACGTATCATGAAATGGACGGCGATGCCTTCGACTTCGCTCTGTTGACATTGGGGACGCCTAGTAAGTTTAAACCCGTCAAGCTTGTAAAGAGGGATGAATCAGACATTATTATTGGGATGTCATCGACGGTCCTGGGCTGGGGGAAGAGCACCCCTGATGGTCCTATATTGGAGGAACTGCAAGCTCTTAAGGTTTCCGTATGGAATAATGAAGAGTGCGCTCGATTGTACGATGGCTTGAGTGATTTATTCATGTGTGCTGGTGGTATTCTTGGCAGGGATACATGTGATGGTGACAATGGCAGTCCACTTATCAAAGAGATGGGCTCAGGAGACGATGACGACATTCTCATTGCTCTTTCAAGCGTTAGTGTCCTCTGCGGTACGCAGAATGGAGTGCCATCCACTTACTTTCGTGTTTCCATCGCTATCGATTGGCTCGAGTCTATCATCTGTGCCGGTTCTCAACAGTGTCAATTCAGTTAGTATTAGACGGCAAAACAAATAAGTCACTGCTCGCTTTTCTTTTCAAGATGAGTATGAAAGAAGAATAATAGTTCATTCAATAATTTCCAATCGGCTCTGAGATTACTTTTGTCATTCTACTTCGATAATAATGATCAACTGATGACGCGAATATAGGGATTTTTACTTGTAGCTTTTCTACGTGAAGAAGTGCTTGGCGAACACTTTACTTGCTCTAATTCTGGTAAGGCAAACACTGAAAACAAAGCTTCACCGAAACTGCTTTACCATGCTGAGGTGCATAGAACCCTTATATCCAATTCAGAGATGAGTCTGTGTAAGAATCTCACGATGCTGAACGCATCTGATTGAGGGCTCCGCAGAACGCTGATTTTTTTATTCATTTTCTGTGGTCATAGAAAAAAGGTTAACTTAAACTTTACGGACGTTCAGAGACGTTCTAAGAAACTCATAGTTCTGGGATCAAAGTGTTGCATGTGAATATACAACAAATTCTCGATCACTAAGCAGATTAACACTGCGTTCCAATCGGTGTGCAAAACAGAAGTAATTATGAGACAGCAATGTCCGGGCACTTTATCACAAAAACGGAGACTTTGCATTTACACGTTATAAAGTTTATCTTGGCTCTCAACTTGATTTTGTCATTAAAACATTGCAAAATACATTTCTCAAGTAGCATCGGCATTTGAAAAGCTGTTATTCTCATACAGTTGTTTAAGACACGATGGATTTCGAGATAAATGTCGCCGAGGGCTATGCTGGACTTCCCTCTTTTTTGGGCCACCAGTACAGCTTTCATAAACAATGAATTTCATACACTATCAAGTCATACAAAACAACAGTAAGTTGAATATGTGCCAAACGTGGGTAGATCATGATCTTCAAAATCACATGCACTCTGTATTCAGACATTCAGCAATACCAGTATGCAATAAAGTGGTGTATCTGCTCTTTTTTGAGAAGAACGATGGTAAGAGAAGCTGATCTAAGCAGAAAGTAAGCGACAACTAAATTTTATGTATTCGGCTCAAAGCCACAACGCTAGACAATTCTTCCGGAATAGTAGCTCCAGCTAACCGTTTGAAGAAAAACTTTGAGGCTTAACTGTTTGGCTGCTACAACATGTGCGAGGTTGCCAAAATGCGAGCATACAAACAATTTTATTGTGTAGGTGATGAGCGATGATGATAGTAAACAATATCAATCAATCTTAACATTCGATGTAAGATCAATCATTGATTATTTACGTATGCATTTTTGATTTGTCATTTGCGACAATTTACCGATTGCTAGACGATTTCGCGAGTACAAACCTGCTCAATTGTTTGCTTAAGCGAAACAATGATACACTGAATCATATACTTTAAGATCTATGCGCTCAATTTTATATCAAATCTCTTGTCATTCATTCAAAGTGTGAATTTGTGAAATCGATTGTATCATAGCATCGATGACCTTCTTGCAAAGACAGACTGAAGCTGAATCTATATATCTGGGCTGATGGGTATTCGAATGTGCAACACTATTTCAAAGGAAAAGCTATTTTAGCAACAGAATTAATGGGCTTTCTTACCAATCCTACTTACTAGGATTTCCACCTCCGCCGACGACGGGCATGATTCCTCAGTAGCCACTGGCACACAGGAGCTGGCTGACGCCTGGTCCCCTGCGGATCAGCAACACCAAGGAGAATTGTCATCCAAATCTCGAAAGTTATGATATAAAACTGAAGGACTGTAATCCCCAATGCCAAAGCATTTACCAAGAAGACGCCCAGCATGTCATTGACATCATTTTTAGCAAAGAGGTCCTCGCCTTCTTCTCAATGTCAATCCCAAAACTTTAAAATTCTCATCGCCATACGCAAACGAGTACTCAACTATGCTTTTGCTGACGATAGTTGGGGTTGTTCCTATCCCATTATTTCCGTCAAGAAGGGTTTGTATGGCGTTTCCGGAGATCCAATGGCAAATTTGTAGGCATAATCAAGGGATGCAATGTTGAGCATTAAGGGACTATGAGTCTGGATGATCTTGACCAGCTTACCTTCTTTCAAAAGTTGAGCAAGGGTGAGTGAATTGTGGCATAGTATGACCCTAGCTACTTGCACATTGACGAGTAAGCACATGTATAGAAGTGATGAGAGCACCAACACAGTGAATTTATGTCATCTGTTGTGATCATTCTCGATTTCTGGTATGAAGGGATTAACTCCGATATTGTTTTACTGTTATCTAAGAATAAAGCTGGAATTGCGATGTGGTAGGAGCGGATAGAATGCAGTTGTGGTGATAAAAAATATACATATTATCAAGCTGGAGACCAAGAAATTCGCTGTCGGTGGCTACAACCCGCTCTTTAGTAGATCAGAACAGCCTAAATGTTTAGATTATCCACCACATGCTCACACTGAAGGCGAAGCTATTAGTTTCGATAAAATGTATCATTATTTAAGGCGGTGCTTACGATTCTAAACAGCTTACCGAATTTCAGTAGATGTTTGCCAGCTGTTCCGTATTTGATCTTTTGAGCAAACTCAAAATCGTGTGTTCGATGGAAAGTGCCAATCTTATGGTAAAGTCCTATTGGAATATCTAAGTGCAACAACTGCAAGACTACGCCTTTTTTAAAATGAGCTGAATTCATGCACAATATGCAACCACCGGTCTCGAGCAGCGGACAGAAGCCACCGTTACTGATGCTGCAATGAGATCATGTTTTTAGTATTCATGGTGAGTTAAATTCACAATATGCTGCCACGGGTCTGTTAGAAGCTACCAAGATTGATGCTTCAATGATACCATATTTATTAGTATTCAAGGATCGCTTGTCTGTTTTGTCAAAGAAAAAAGCTCTCGAGTTTGAGCACCTATTATCTCCCAGTCAGCAGCTGCCGAAGCGCACAACGCTAGAAGCACATTATTACTGCCCGGGAAATTATGGGACCGGGCACAAAGTCATCCGCTAAACACAAGTTCATTCTTATAAATTCAAACTGTTTGCAGTAAATGAACGTTACGTCAGACGATCTCGTCCACTGCATTCAGTGGACGAGATCGTCTGACGTAACGTTCAACATAAGCTCCAGATTTCCAACGTTGCAGCGGCCTTATAGTTTGGAAGGGCTTCAGCTTACTCGCTAGCAATACCATCATCCAGAAACAACAATTGTAATCGATGATGGCGTGGCGGAACAACATACCTTTTATTTATGTGTTTCCGCAATGTAAGCATGTTCGTTTGAACTACGGCTACCACCAGGAATCACAATTTTGTCAAATAGTAAGAAGAAGATTGATACCTCCTGCGTCAGACTGGAGTGAATCCTCACACAGGTGTACCAAGGCAGCACCCAGTAAACATTGGAGTTGCCCTTTTTTGGGCAGAGACTGCTTTACCGGCGTCACTCACTTATCTATGCTAAGAAACATGACGCCGTTAGTAAGCTTCTAAATTTATATTAGTAGCACATGGAAAATGCAATTGAGAGCTGCAAGCGGCAGAGCAAATGTCATGCTGAATGTTGCTAGCTGGTCAAACAGCCCTCGGGGCTTACTAGCTAATTCTAGACCATCTTTGTCTGAGTACTGGTGATACCACTTGGTCACGTTAAGCTTATATCTAAATTTGAAGTTGCACGCGGTCATACTATATCGTAGCTCATTCTCGATACAAATTGATACTGCACTGGCATGGTTGGTGTATTTAGCTTTTAGTGAATATGCACTATTCGTGAGTTGCCGCTAGCCTTTCCGACAAAGAATGCAGGCCCCGAGTTTGGAATCGTTCTTCGCACGGAAGAAAGCGGCAAATATCAAATCGTTAGTTTTGGTTGTGTCACTGGCTAATATGCGCTTATGTGTTGCAGACCTTTGATCAATATCATGACAAATGCTTCGATCATAAGCCAGTGCCTCTTGTGCTCATATATTACTATGGATAGAAGAAGTCTACGGCCGTCTTGATAAGATCATCCCCCAGCACTCGATGCTTTTAGGGTATCTCCATCGACGGACCTGACAGAATTATACATTTATGTTGCGTACATTATATATATATATATACCTTTGAAGACCATGAATTAGATAAATAATGGAATATGATCAGCGAAATCTTGTAAAATATGTAGAATTAATACAGAGCTTGCAATCGATAATAGCAAATAAGAAATGAAGGATTTGAGGATAACATTATGCAGGTGTTTTCTCAAAGCAATTTGATACAAAAATATTTGACAATTTGCTCTCTGATATTTATTTTGTCTTAAGACTAGTTCACGCACTCAACTAGACGACGCGATAGGGGAATGTGGCTCAAATTTATTGGGTACCCATCACGTTTAACAACTTGTAACTTACGGTTGGATCCACTCCATATGTAAAAGGTACTTTTAAACTTGAGTAAACTCTACTCACAACATGACTATCGATTTTTTTATGTTCATATTGTGAAGCTGAACTTTCGCGAAACAATTCTTTCTTGCGATCTGTCCAATGCACTGACTTTACGATTTCGAATGGATGACAACAGCGGTAAAAAAAATTGACAATCACGCGAACACCAACATTAACATTAAAAAAAACTACCAGTGCGCCTCTTTGTGTTATTTAACAGTCTTTCAGCCGTTGAAGGCATACAGAAATTCATTTACCAACATCTTATTGTAACTCGAGTATCTTACCGATAGAAACGGTACAATGCACTATCCATTGTCCACTTTCGCGATCGACGACGGCCTAATAACTTTTGATTCTTTATCAAAGTTGCTGCAAGTTCATTTACTTTTACTGTCTGCTTAGTGAGAGTTTCGTGTCGCGAAGTAAAAGTTGGTCTGCTAGAATTGTGAAGATTGATAAGTTTATGATTTGACGTGGAAGGGGAGATCATTTAAAGATTTGTTGCAATAGTATTGCAATGTATTGTTATACTGTCCATATCCCTTCAACCATACAATCCGATCTTCGTTTTACTCCTGTCGTGTCGTCGAAATTGTTGAATAATGTTTTTTAAAGACTTTTTTATCTTCACGATTCATTGTATGTTCTGATCAATACTTATGCGAATAGCAACACACATGCGAAGTCATGCGATTAATCAGCTTTCGATTCCCAGAACAGCACTTTGGTTTTAGCCATCTACTAAACACCCCACTTTAAGCCCCACCAAGTCATACCACGATGAAAATTTTCATTACACTTGCTGCTGCATTCTTGGCTGTCACACAAGTCAACATTAATGCCGATCACATCTCGCGAAATCTGATTCTAGGAGGTGATATCATTCCAAAGGGTACAAAGACGTACACATGTGGCATTCGCGCGACCCCAGAGAATGACAACCACTGCGCTGGTGTTCTGGTTACATCCATGATCGTAATGACCTCAGCAATTTGTACCAGCATTCAGGAGGATTTGAAACCGAACTATGTGGCAGTGGGAAATCACTATATCAACGGAACGGAAGACGGCGAGGTCATCAAAGTGATCAAGGCCCAGAACCACACATTGCTTGATATAATGATTCCTGCCTACGACTATGGCTTTTTAATCCTTGAAAAGCCAAGCAAGTTTCCGCCGATCGAACTTGCTACAGAAGCGGACATTGAATTTGCTATGTTGACGAAAGTCATGGGCTGGGGATTGACCAATCATCCCGATGTACCAGAAACGTCTGATGGCTTTGAAACCTCTTATGAATTGCGTGGTGTTGACGTTCAGGTGTGGAAAAATGAAGACTGCGCAGTTTGCTTCAATGGCGCGATTGATCCGACGGATGTGTGTTTTGGTGGTCATCCGAACAAAACATTCTCCTATGGTGATTTTGGAGGTCCACTAATCAAGGAAACGCCTGAAAAAGACCTTCTTGTGGGGGTCGCCACCTACACTTCCGGTGGTGTTGCAGGAATGCCGAGCATTGCTTCTCGTGCGTCAGCAGCTGCTGCTTTTATCAACGAACTAAGTGCTAGTCTAACGCCCGGTCCTCTTTCATCGTAATATCTGAATGCACTTTAGAAAATCATTTTCATGCCTTCTATCGTCCGCTTCCATAATTGTGTAGACAAACCCTGTTGCAGCTACGATACACATAATCAATCACAATCGTAAGTAAAATGACTCACTTTAACTGAACCAACTCGCTATACTGCACCATTTACAAAGTCGCATTTTCGGCTTTAATTTCTCGCCATAGTATGAGCAAGCTTAATTAGAGCAACACATACATTAAGGTTTAATTAGCAAGTATATATTCCTCAAAAGTGCGTTTTAATAACCCGGGAAACATGATCAAAGATTCTCGTGTAGTATAGCTTGACTTGTGTAATGCTACGCTAAGAAGCATAAAATTGAAGGCATGCGGGGATGGTTGCGTTTACGGCACGTTTCTCAATCATCTTGAATCATGCGAAATAGTTGAATACAGCTTGTATCTCCTGTCCTCGTTTGAAAGCAAAAATGCATTTGAAAAACTCGCACCTAATCTACAATTTGACCCTTGCCCATGTGAGCTCGACAAAATTAACAATCGAAATTCACTCCTCTCAAGCGAAATCTTTCCAGTCCGTCACGACATTCCACGCAAAGGTTAATACCTCGATCATTGTTGCGCCATCAGCCTTTACCATTGCATACTTTTGATGGCAGCTTAGTCTCGGGCAAACAAAAGTTAGGAAATCAAACGACGACTACAAATTGGCATTCGTGATACTGTCGCGGTGATAATTACTACGCTAGTACCATAGCGTTCACACGCAAGTGCTGACAACAGTACTTTGCTCGATGTACGAACCTGGGGATACGTAATGTGTCTGCTACCTTAACGACCGGCTCGATGGCAAGCAGATCAGATTCTTGTTTGCTAAGACCTACCACATAGGTACCTCTTCCCCGTCTTCTACGGCTTAGCCAACGCAAAGTGTGAAGAACGTTGAAGCCAAAACTTAACTTCAGTCGTTCATCCTGTCGAAGATTTTGAAAGTGCAAAGATAACTGATCCATCGGAGCATAACTAATCCGAATGGGTAGAACTGACTGTGAATTAGTATTTTAAGATGACTCTTGAAAACTGAGTGGTACGTCAACGATCTGAAAAAATTAATTGCCCTACCACTTTGTGTCCCCGGCAATGATATGAACATTTAAAGAAAAGACGCTTGGAGACAAAAAAAATTGCGGGAGGCTTGAAGACCTGGCAATAGCATTTTTATTGTGATATTCTGGGTGAACCGGAATGTATACGCAATAACTAGCTGGCTTAAAGCTGGGGTGGACATTCGACGCATTATTAAAATTTCACTGGTGCCGCAAACGTTATATGACCGTTGAGTATTCTGATCGCCAAGTGATTTGGTACAATTACCGACACCTACAACTTATGCGCAAGAATCATTTTGGGGATATTGCCGCTTAGTGTGTATGTCAGTCATATCTTTTCATGCGGATACGCGAAAGAAGATGCAAACAACTCAACTGGGATGCTACAACTATAGGTCAATAAGCTTTCTTGATACAATGGTTCGTCAGAAGTTCCATGAAAACACAGCATAGTGTCACCGTAATTTGTTTTCGGCTTAGTTTTACTCCTTATGTACTCATCCTAATTCAACTGAGCATTGCAATCGCCATTGGACGCATAAACATTTTCCGCAGCAGCCATCGACACTGGTGCGGGTTCGTCAAGAATGACAAAGACTAAGTCGAAGCATGTTAGTTTTGTTGGTTTATTAGTGTCCCTATGTTCAACCAAAAAAAGAGGGAGAGAAACTAGTTTCTGGCTAGGAAGTCCGTAGTGAACTCCAAGCAACGTGGTTAAATTATAGGTGCTTGAGGAATGTAAGGCTCAAATCGAGAAAGTGGAGCTACCACAACTTAAACACTTGGCTAATCTGAGTTCATTTTCAGGACGAACAAATCCAAATTTTGTGCATGTAAATAGACATAGAGCTGCAAGCAACATCGCCCTTCCACAATATATGGCGGCGTCATCTCAACAAAACCAGTTGCAGTTCAAAATTTTGTTGACGAAACCAGAGCAGCACTGCACAAATTAGGATCCTTAGGTAGCGCAAAGACCAACAACATACCTTCAATAACCGCTGCGCAACAATGTGTACTGAATAATCGTAATGGGCAGGAAGTTGATCAAAGATATTCTAGGAAGTGGTTGTTGTTACACCGCAACTCACTGGAACGGAAGCAATAAGAGAATATGGGGCAGTACAAGTGCCGGACAAACTGTATACGGTGATGAAAAAGCTCCGATTGATGTCAACATACTCAGAGGATCAACATTTGAGATTCTATCAACTCAAGAAGAGTTTTTTTTTTAGGTTTGGGATCTTTTGGGTATTTACGACTTTATGAGCAAACAGACATCACCTAGAGTATTTGTTGATCCTAGACTTTAAGACTGCGTAATTAGAGAACCAAACAACTTGGATATATAAGAAAAAGACACCATTTTTTAACATACTTTAGTAAAGACCAAGTTCATTTTCAAAGATTAAACTATGAGAACGTGAGTGTTGCTATAGTTAACGCTAGTCAGGATTTAAAGTTGGGACTTAATCCATTGAACAACAGCCGAAACACGAGAATAGACGGAAGGTATTCCTTCTGTACCACATCCAGTACCATAGCTGGCTAACCCGATGAGAACGTCATCTGAATCTCCAGCCCCATTCTCCTTGATCAACGGGGCGCCACTATCACCAATACAAGCGTCCTGGTTTTTCTTTCCACCAGCGCACAAGGCTGATTCATCGCATGTGAAGTGTGGACGACACTCATCATTGGTCCATACTGGAACTTGAACCCCCCGTAAATCGTCGGAAAGTTTGTCGTTTTCGTAGGAAGTCTGCCCCCAACCCATTACCTGGGCCATCATGTTAGGTGTAATGTCCGAGTTATCCGCTTTTGGAAGGGTGATAGGTTTGAATTTGCTTGGCGATTTCAGAGTTAACAACGCGAAGTCGTAGCTAAGAGTTTGATCGTCAAACTTCTTGTGGGTCTTAATCGACGCGATTTCGATCTGTTCGCCATCGAGCCGGCCGTTAAGGTTGTGAGAACCCACGGAAACGAAGCGTGGCCCGAAGCCATCCGTGCCGAAGTAAGTGCAAAGTACTGTTGTAATAACATGTCTTGAGGAAACAAGTGCTCCAGCGCAGAAATTATCACCATCGGTAGTATTACGAATACCAACTGTATAGGTCTTTGTATTGCTTTTGACTTTGGACCCCCCGAGAATAAGTTGCCGGGAAGTGTGGTCAGCGTTGACAGAAATGGAGAAGGCAACAGATGCAGCAATGATCGAAGAAGCAAATCTCATCTTTGAGTTTGGTTGTAGGCTTGGAAATGGTGTGTCGTGGATAAGGAATAAACGAAAGTGTTCTGTTCGAGGAGTGGTATGCCGGCAGGCAGGGAAGTTGAAGAGGTGTTCACCAGGCAAAGTAACCTTATAGCTTTGAGCATCTGGCTTATTGTAAAGGATGTGCCTTTGCTCTTAGAGGTGACGCAAGGTTGCGTCTCCACAATTCCGTGTTACAACACCACAATCATGCTAGTATCATGATCCCAAGATGGTGCTTATAACAGAAGGCAGAGCTTCTAAAAATCTCATCTCCATTTTAATAAAATAATATATCGGCAGCTTCAAGCTAATCGCTTGTAATTCCTTAGGTTCTCTAATTACCGCATCTCGAATGAGTTTCAGCTTTCAAAATGCGTCAATGCAGTTTTTTTCATGCATTTAGAACTTTCACCGATGTATCGGTTGTTGAATATAGACAATTAGAACTATGCAAATTCTGTCAACCTTAAATAAGCGTGTATTACGCTATTAAGCTCAAGCTCTTACGTAAACTTCGTTAAGTTTAATAGTATTGTTAACGGCTCGCTGGTAATGTATGCATTACACAATAGAAGTAAAATATAGATTTGAAAGCGCTAAGCACGCCAACTTCTCTTTTTCTTAGACCTCATTATCAAAAATGAATTTAACATGTACTTTTTTTTAAATGCGTATTTTCCAATTCTATCTCTTGAGATGCAAGTTCGCCAGCCTTCCGTCAAACGCTGTACATGTTGTTTGGATCATTCTCAGAATGTATGATGAGTAGCTATGCTGCTGTTTGGGTAAACATGTCGTAGGGATCGGGAATACAGATGGAAAATAGAGAAGAAGAGCCATGAAAAATTGCGGTTAATATACAGTTAGAGATTACGATGTGTTGCACATGCTAAATAATCAAGATCGGTATGCCTGTAGACCACACGTAAGCAAATAATCATTAAAGTATAAAAAGCACATTTGAAAACACAATACGAATTTGCTATGCATTACCTTCACCCGTCTCGACGTTGTCACGTTGTAACATTCAGGCTCTACAGATCACTCCAAATTGTTAAAAAACCTTTTGCTTTAGTTGAACACCGCTAGATATTGAAGTCAATTTCAACATCTGTCTCACCTTTCGAATACGCTTCCTCTTTAAGCACAAAGAATGATGTGCAAGATGAAGTAGCGTTCATCTCTTGCTGTGTATGAATGTTTAGTACTCACTACGTGAAATTCCTCGGCCTTTGCCGTAATTTTGTTGAAAAGATGGTAAAATCCGAATTGAAAATGTATCTTATGTTCTTCTGTCTTTCTTGTTCTAACATTGCCATATTTATACCAAATTACGCTACCGCAGGTCGTAGGTTTTGGCTCGGTGACTCACAGTGCACCCTAAACACTCAAAGAAAACTTGGCTCTTTTGGGGATTAGAACCCTAAAAATGAAAGTGGACCCACCACACCTTCACCGTTGGCGAATCTGAGTTCGTTTTCTATACGAACAAATATAACACTTAAAAATGAAAGTACAGTAGACATATAGCCGCAATACCGTAAAATTAAGCGACGTAATTTCAGCACTTTCGCAGCAGGGCTGCCGTATCTTTGCGCTTAGAGGAGGCGTATTTTAGGTCACCAACCACGTTTTTCACAAGAACCAGTACGAGTGTAGCGGATCGCAATCCGCAAGAACCTTAACCCGAAGCTATTAGACTCTTCTGTTCAAAATGTAAACTGTATTTTTTTGATTTGTCTGCAGCAAAGCCGCCTAATTTTAAATGTTTAGATTTTCCTAATACGTATAGTAAAATCTAAATACATGCATATCTACTGGCTACCCAGCCGTGTACCGAATTTATATTTGGGTGCAGTCACACCGTGCCCATATCTTGTGACACACACACCTGTTACCAGGATATGTGTAACCCCGTTACACTCTCACTCGCCATTAGTTCATGTTGATCCTTATCGAAGATTGGTCTCAACACCCGCTGCCTCGCGTATCGACGCAACCATCTTCATCTCGAATGCCTTCGTCAGCATATCCGCAAGCTGACGATTCTTGTCGATGTAGTTGACCTTCTCGCGTCTGATGTGGTGACTTAGTCGAAGTGCTTCGTTCGAGCATGGTGTTTGGCGTTTGTACCTAATCCGATCAGTCCTTGGTTCTTTCAAATTTGTGTGCCTTCCACTTAGTCACGACCCATGATCTTAAGCATCGCTCGCTTTCAAAGGATATCTTCAGTGCAAAGGCTGATAGCCATATATTCAGTCGTTCCCGAGCCGAGTGCAACGGCCTGCTGCCGCTAGGACTTGAACTTGACTAACACACCTTTAATCATGATCATAACTTCTGAAACCGAACATTTGTCATCGATATTAATGCCCCGATCGGCATCTGAACATGCCTCAACCGCAATTTGACCACTGACTTGGTAGACGATATCGATTAGACGTGTGCTCTTTAGGAAGCGCAGCACGCGAGTAGGCGTTAATCAATATGGCAGCCCGAAATTTTCTTGCAAATATGATAGCTATATTATCACGTATTCAACATCCGGTGTAGTATATGTGGTTATCTACAGCAGGCATCTAGGGAAGGATCGATTAGGTTGCATCTCTAATAAACCCAGATCCGTTTTAGGCGACTGTGCTGATGACAACATCAATTTCGATGCGCATGGGTTGTTGACTCTTTTGGCATCTTATTGATAGAATCGCCTGAGCACATTGTCAGTGTCACAAGTCTGCTTGATCAAAAGTGTTTTGACTGAGCTGTCGTGATCAAACACCATGCCCAGATAAAATCTGCGTTATCAAGCGCCTTCATCGACAATTTATTTCTGAGCAGTATTTTGAACTCAATGATCTCCCTGCTTTTTGCTTGGATAATCATGTCATCCTAAAAAAATTAACATGGTCTAACCTAAACGAGATCTCTTGACAGAAACGCACTGATCCCCCCGCATCTCAAAAGGCCATAGTTGAAACAGATACTATGTAAGGTCTTGTTCCAGGTACATGTTGCTTGTTTCATCCCGTATACAGACAGTTTGATTGGCAAACGTATCCCTGCACATTGTCGACACCCAGCGGAGCGTTGATTGTTAGCACGTTGCTGACAAAAGCAGTATCGACAACCACCTGTTCCATTTGTAGTCTCATTTCGTGCACACAGAAAGAACTATCCATATTGAACTCATTTTTGCAACCAAGAAAAGGTTTAATGAAAGCAATCTCATAGTTGTGTTAGAGCTCTTCGTGGAAAGTTTGCCTTGTACCGGACAACAGTGCACTTTTGATCACTTTTCATGGCAATGTCCCATCGTAATCCAATTGTGCAATCTTCCTCCCCGCTTAGCTTTCATGTTTTTTTTGGTTTTGCTAATGTAGGCGAAGCTCGGCTTCAATAGCTTCATGTCTCTTAATACATCACCACTTTAATTTCTTGAGCATATATTGTCGGCATGTCCGTAGCATTTTCACTTCACATTAAGTATGCAAGAATAGCACCGGCAATCCATTCGTCTTGCGTCAATCCTAGCGCGTTTCGGCTTCTGTGGATCATTACATTTTTTGTAGCAACTTTTTCATCTACGCTTTCACGATGCATAGCATCGGCTCATGTCTTCGTCGTGATTGCTCCAGTTCACTTCAAAGCAAGCACCAAATGATATTCTTGATGCTTTTGAGGCGATGGACGATTCTCTGCTAACTTCAACATATTCCTATTAGATCTCTCACTAACATAGTTCAGTTCGGCAACTCCAACTGGTTTCTTTTGCAGTTTCTATAGGCTCGTCCTGAATTGGCGGTCAATCCAACTGGTTTAAAACATAATACCATTGTCTTTTAAAAGTACGATGATCGCTAGTGTGAGTTGTCAATGCCACCTACTTAACGCTATTCCAACATCGTAATGCGGGTCACTTTCTTCTTCCAGTCAGAATTGACACTGTCCGCATAGCCGAAACATGCATTTGAACAACAATTCTTAAAATTTAACAACAAATCTAAAGATATATGTCGCGCCCTCCTATCGACGATATCTGGGTTGGACACGTTATATCTGTGTGCACCCGAACGCTTGTCGCGTGATCGAACGTGAAGGAAATGCCGTGAAGGTCTACTCACCCTTCAAGCACCCGGCACATTGTATTTCTGTTTTTTTGCTTGATCATCTTTATGCCTCTAGTCGAGGGCTGTGTCTTGAGTGAAAAAATTTATTCCAGTGTCCAATGCGAGCATGACAAAGATTCTACTCAATGTCATTCCTGAAATTCTCCGCGTAATTTACTTCCTCCGGTTTCCAATCGAGCATGTACGCTTCATCGATACTTATACCCCATGCAGTAGCCTATTGTTTGTTTCAGATAACACACGAAAAAAGCGAAAACTCGACACTTATCCCGCGTTTTGCAAGCTTGCCAACCGACAGCAATCTTCGGAAATATAAAACGTCAGAAATGCAAATCCTCATTCTATCGAGACCGGTCAGTTTCACGTTGCCGATTGCTCTAACGAGTGTCTTTTTGTCATTTGCAATTGTTTCTTCAACGTATATTTTAAGGTCCTTGTATTCAAACAAGTCAGTCCTGTGTGAGATCGCTGGCGATAAGCCACTCTGCCGATCGTCCTTCGCCCACTGCAAATACCGCGTCACCAATGCATATACTGTTAAAAAAGATGAAGTGAGTATATTGAGGTCCTACTCCGAGCTACCTATAAGCCTTTCCTATGGCGTTTTTCTGAGCGCAATCATGTCGCGTCATCGTGTGCGCCATCACGTCGTCCTATGGTCCGGAGATTCGATCGCGCAACGTATGCTGTAAGCCGTTCTTTTAACAGATACGTCGTCTGGCCTTTCACTGTCCTTTTATCTGACAAAGTTGGTCACAATTAAAACACTTGACTCTCAGTTCGCCGATATGTGTAGATCGTCACCTTTTCAAACGTTGCCTCGTCCGATTTTTCATCTTTCAGCATTCCCATTTACGCAGAACGCTTTCTTCATAGCCTCCATTATGTGCAGCTTCTTTGAGTAGTTCGTTGGATAGCTTCTTTTCACTTCTATCAGTGCAAAATTCTTTGCATTATCCACAAACAATTAGTCATTTTCCGACGTAACTCAACTGAGAAATATCACCAGCTGGCACAACGCGTCAACTGGCTCTTTCATTGTTTGAAGACCAACTGCTTGCTGTCAAAAGAGTCGAAAACCTTGATCACGCTAGTACCACTATCCATGTTGAAGACGTGAAGATTTCGCTTCACCGTCACGGGATTGTGCAGTGTCACGCCATTGTAGAAATCTCGCAGCGTTCCCCATGACTCCGTGACACTCGTGGCCAACCATATCTTAGTCGGAAGTCAAATCTCAACGCCTTATGCAATGTTACCAAATACCTTGGGCTCGTTTACAAGCCATATCGTTTTAATATCGTCCTTGACGGCCATGACATGAACCAGAAGATCCTGATTGGCCAAAGTCATTCTCATGTTAGACTTCCAATCGCAACAGTGCCACTTTATGAGACGAATTCGGTATGCTTTTTCGCCGTCGTAACCATGGACATTGTAGTAAAAGATGCATTGGTTGCGGCTGACAATCTGTTGCTTTGATGGTAAAAAAAAGCAGTGGGCACTTTTTTATGTTGTCTTTTTCGTCCTAAAGTTGTCATATCTATTCAAAATTAATCTGATGGCAAAATATAGAATCTGGTCGGTAAACCATTATAATAGACGAGGGCTTAGGTATTGGCTAGGTACCTTGCGATGAAATCTAAACACTGAATCATTTGACTTGGTCTTCCTGAGGCATTTGAGCATTGAATTATAAATGTAGAGCCTGCACGCATTAAATACCTGGCTAACCTGAGTTTGGACTAAATGTAACTCTCACCCATGTATAATACAAATACACCTACACAGTATTGGTTTTCAACAGTACCGAACGGTGTCATCTTAAAAAACTCGTTTATGCTTCTTGATTCTTTTTATCAAGCGATGCTTTCCGGTTGTTATCTTAAACTAGTTGTGACCCTGTCTTTTAGCCTCACAAGAGTCAGCGAATCTCTTGAATGCAAAGGTTGAGTGCCATATATTCTGTATCCGCCGAGCCGAGAGCAGCAATTTGGTGATAATTTTACCTGAACACCACTGGCGCGCCTGAAGTCATGATCATAGCTCCAAAAACCGAACGTCTGTCATCGGTATTGCTGCCAAATCAGGATCTGAATATGCTTAACCGCCATGTGACCAATGCCTCGGCAGTGGGTATTGGATAGGCAATTACTCGTCTGCTTGCATATCATGTGAAAAGCAGCATTCTTGTGTTTTAGATGAGATCCTCGAGGAAACGTGACAGCTGTGTTTTTGTAGAAATAGATTGGTTTGTTCCAACTCCTGCACTGAACTATCGGTCCAGTACATGTACTTATGTGCAGCAATCATCCAATGAAGAATTAAACCAACTTCGGTCTAGAACATGTCCTGTTCTACAGCAGACATCCCAATAAGAATTGATTCGGCTTCGAGCGCATCCCCAAACGATTTTCTCACCTTGTAGTTGAATGCGTTGACATCAACTCTCAGTCCTGATGCGCATATGTTGTCAACACTCTTGGCACCTTGTCAAACGATTCACTTAATCTCGTCGTCGATGTAGCAACTCTCTTTGGTAACAAGTGTTTTGTCAGACTGTCGTGATCAGTCATCATATCAAGCACGAATTTCGTCATGCCCCGTTAGTTGACGTTGAATGCTTTTTTGAGCACATTCTTGATCTCATTGATTATCCTGTATCGTTTTGCTGCGACAATTATGTCATGCACATATAGTCGATCGTAGATTGCTTGACATAAATGTATTGGTCTCTTCGGTCTTTTAAGCCATTGTCACAACCCACAATGTATTGTCTTGTTCACTATATGCTTGTTTAAATCTATACACAGCCCATCTCTTATGACACCGATCCCTACGCATTGCCGACTCCCATCGGAACTTTCATATAAACGATAACTAACATTACATGATTGAGAAGCAGTGTCAACGTCCAACTGATTCAGTCAGCAGTTTCATTCTGCACACACTCCAAGTATCGTTAAGGTTGAATATATGTTGGTATTTGAGAAACAAGGCCTGAAGAAGCCAATATCATATTCTTGCTTGAAAGCCTTCGCGCAAGTGTGCCTTGAACCGCACAGGAAGGCAAATTTGGTCATACGTCGTGGCAAAGTTCAATCATGATTTAATTTTTCAATTATTCCTCCCTCTTGACTTGATATCCATATTAAGCTCTGACTCAAATTCATCATCTTCACGCCACTTCACTGCATCGTCGCTGCTATTGCTTGAGCATATATAGTCCGCAAGTTAGTATCATCCTCGCTTCATACCGTGTACACAAGAACAACATCAGTGATGAGTCCGACTTTATTAATCCTAGCATGTCTTGGTGTCAGTTGGTCACCGAATTTTGTTGTTGCCTCTTCAGCATCCAAGCTGCTTCTTAACATCAACATCGGCTGATGTCTCCGCCTAGTTTGCCTTATTTCAGGCTGAAGCACCAAAACAAATTATGTGTATGAATAATAAAGATACTGCAATAGCTTTGACCTGGTTTTGCAAAACGCTTGTAAAGTATCAATCGCTGACTTTTGGTGTACACTCAACATTGTATATGTTGTCGCCTGCAAATGTAATTGCTAAAAAATTTCATAGGTTCATTAAAATCTGGTCGTCAACCACTTCGTTTTGAACAGTGCTATCATTCCCGCCGTTTAAAAATTTGATAATCGCTTCTGGCTTTTAATGACACATAACGGATGCGAGAACTAAAAATTTATTCCGCGTTCCTCAAGCTTGCCAACTCACACCAAACTTCTGTCAATTTTTGTGCCGCTTCGAATTTGACAGGTTTGTTGGAGCAAAATTGTAAAATTGTTTTAGCCAATATGTGTGTAGCATAAAGTGGTAATTTGCTTTTCAAGTGATTGATAAAAACTATGATTCAATACCATCTTTTGATACAACACTGAGCGATCACATGTAGCGGGGTTGCACGATTGTCTGGTACACCATATACATTGCATAAGTTAGTAGACTGACAGCGCTTGTTTAAACTTTCCACAGCCAAATGTGATGTATACCTCTATAATCGGCATACTGTTTTAAGACATCTTGACTCCAACCAAAGCGTCGCCCACTAAATGCATGACGCTAAATATCATAGAAATGTAACTGACTTTTTGCTGCAAAATGTAGCCGAACTGAATCCATAGAGTCAAATTGCACCGACAGCCTCTGCCTCACCGACACTAGAATTCCTGTGTGACGATTACAATGGAAGACAAGGGTAACAAAATTTGGTCAATGGGGAACTTTCTGTAATGAAATTCGCTTTATGCAAATTTGAAAAGTGGGAAACATGCTTCAACATTGCTATATTCGTGATTTGTCTGGTCATCTGTCAGTAGTTGGTCAGCGGTGGACATGATCAATTTAGTATTAGCAATCTGAACATTGTTTAGTAAAGCTTGATATAAAATGTACGGATCTCGTTCCAGTACAATTACCATTGGCACGCCTTGCTGGCGTAGTACTTTGACAGGTGGCATTTTGCCTCGATCAAAATGTCGCTGGCTTCCGTAAGTTAGAATCTTACCCAGACGACCCACACAAACGTTACAACACCGCCATTATCAATTGCATCTTTAAAATGGCTAGGAGAATATCTCAATCTGATGGACAGCCAATTTTTTCCGGGAGACAGACCGTTGGTGACAACGCGCACGTCGAGGGTCTAACATGCTGACACATTTCACACTCGCCCGCGGAACTACTTTTCCACTCATATATGATGGGGTATCCGAACATAACGCTTGCCTAGCCATATGACATTTTTGCAAGCTGCCCTGAAATGTGCACCGTACAGCCTTTGGTAAATGATGTTCTAGTTGTAAGGTATCATTCTACGAATATTGTCAAGTGGGTCAGCAATATGATACAACCAGGCTTGTGTTTCATAACGATGCCAATGTGCATTGGAACGTTTTAGTCGAGTGTTATTGATAAATTAAGCATATTGCTTTTTCAAACAGTTCGCAACTTAATACAAGTTGTAATTAATGGGTACAATGTACATATTGCCTTTTCAATACGAGAGCTCATCCGTGTAATATTCGATAGCTCAACTTTAAAAGCGGCGAAAAAGCTCATCCAGCATCGACACGGCTTATGGTTTGCCTCGAATGTAAGCTCTGCCAGTTAATATCACAATTTTGCCGTTTCCTGTGTCATATGTACGCTGTGCGCAACATTTCATCATGTAAATAGATTATCAACAGTTGTGAGCCAAGTATGTTCATTTTAAACTTGAAAAGATCATACTTTTTGTAAGTGTCTCTTTGTCGTGCATCAGAAAACTGATTCTGTGGTTCTGAGCGAGCGAATCCTAAATACAAAGCCACACTATCTCCAATCGGCATCTGCTTGAGGTATAGCATAGTCTACGCTAAGAGCAGAACATTACAAGCAAAAGGCAGCAGCTGATATGATGTAAAAAAGTAAGCTTTGAAGGCCTCACCTTTTGACATCCCAGCAACATCCGACATTCTTTTCAGGAAGACTGGGGTTACACCTTCTGAAATGATTGATATTATACTTGTACAAGCAGTTGGTCAGACCAATCTCTTCCATAAGTCTCTTCAGCCCCAGGTTAAAATCACTACCCGACCCGCGATGCCCTGTGATGTTTGTTGTATAAGAAATAGTTCTAAGCAGAATCATTAATAAAATCCGAGCCAAACTGTTAGTACCTCCATATTATGTGGAACCCGCCGGCCAAGATTCACGATAAAGAAGTTCTGATCAAAAAATCAACGACCCCAAAGAAACAGCTTGTCTACATTCAAAGACTTTTAATTGAAGCGCGTTAACGTCTCGCAAATGTTTAATGCAATTATCCACACAGACCCCGTGCTTTGTACGGCTAATGTTGAATGTAATGTAAAAAAACGCTTGTGCGTGTCGCACTGTAATTGAAAACCTCCGTCTCCAGATAATCAAACGTTGGTGGTACTTTTGGCAGTCCCTGTAGTCAAGACGACCGCTCGTAAGAATTTTGCCCAGATAACTCACGACAGCGTGAGGTCGCACTAACCGCTTTTAATTTTCACTTGGTAGGTCAGAACTAGGGCGAAATACAACCAAACAGGGTGTTCCGCGGCCCATACATGATGTCATATCATCTTCTGCGCCAATATAGTGGCGGTGCTAAGCTCATTATTAGCATGCCCGATTAATCCTTTCGGCCGCAAAAAATCTGTACTGGTGAGAATATTGTTCTCTCACCAAGCGCTTTCTAAAAATCAAACGTAACTTAGTGTTTTGACTTCATACCGCTCCCTTCGTAAGGCAGTTTCAGTGTGCGCACCATTTGGCCATAGATGCTAAGTAAATTCAATAAGGTATTTTTCATCATGAGCTTACAGGCGTGGTAGACACTGTTTAATCACGCCATGACAATCTTCCGACAAAAGATAAAAAGGTTTGGTAATTCCTTCGCGAAAATAGAGTAGTCTCAATATTCGGATTCAGTTCTCAGATGTTGTCGTCAATCACGGACATCAAAGAAGTTCAGCGCTACGTCCATTGCCGACCTTATCGCCCGGAAGCTTGCAGCCCTTGGCAAAATTCTTTCGGATACAACGCTTGATAGTAAGAAGATGGAGCCGTGTTCAGTTTACTCATGAGTAAATAACCTTACTTGCCACTAACCTGTATATCTTAACTACTCCGCACGCGTCGCAGAAAGCGATTACGTTATCATCATGACATGGGTAGACCATCCTAATATATATAGGACTTGGTATTCTACATGTTTCTCACAGTCACCGGGATCATCGCCCGTGAAAAAGTCGCTCTAACACTCCACAATAGCTAAATAACAACTTATAGCTATGCCCGCACGTCTTATTAATGAAATGCTTCTTGTGACCGCGATATAATGAGGCTTTTTACTCCCGATTTTTGGTGAAGGCACGCAACAACATCGTTACTCCTAACTTAAGCGATATGCGTCTTGCACCAAAGCTACAGCAGCTTCATGTTTACACCAAAAGCGCCTCTGCTTTCTAAAAATTTAGTTATCAAGGAATTCTGAAGAAGTGCGTCGTTCTTAATGTTTCCAATATTTCGCTGGTCGGTGGCCAACTTCAATCAAATTACGTCAATGAAAAGATTTGCATCTTAAATCTAGAGTTTGAGCAGGATGACATCACAATCTTTCAAAGTCTCAAGTCTAGCATAAATGTCTGTCACTATAGCTGCCGTATCTGCCACAAGACGGTCGACATTGTATTTGTATCGGCGTCATAAAACTATTCTTGGACTCTATATCATTTTGGCGCGTATTGCACCGTGTTTCCAGATCTGTTAGGTCTTTCCTTGACATTTTAATGCCTGGGATCGTGAATCGACAGCCAATAACCTGATGCTACAGACCACGAAATTTTTAAAGAGAGTTGCAGTTTTGATGGCTGGTCTCCATTGACAATTTAACGATGGACGGACCAGTAAGGTTCATTGTGCCTTCTAAGATCCGACGAATTATAATTCGCCAAATGATTGTGCGTAGAGACTTGACCTTCAGATCAGCCGAGAGAGAATGGAGCACGTAATGTGTAAATGTAGCATATTCCTGCCGCAAAATATCCGTGCATACTACAGTGTCGTTCAGCAGCTAAATGTATATTTTATTTTCCTTAGCATGGCTGATGTTTATCACCTATGACGCGCACATGAATCCAACCACTCATACTGCGATTTTAAGTCACAGAGATGATGCGTTTGTACACTTCACCCAAAAACGAAACGTAAAATCTCTCAAGTCACAAAATCTTGAATGAAATATATATAATGAGGTTTAAGTATAGCTCAAATTTGCTGACTGTCCACATGTCCCACCCACCCTTAGTCATTAGCTCTTAGCAACTATTTTTGACATGTAAGAAATAAATTGTCATTTCAGCCAATGACATAAATTTCAGGGCAATGTGGCGTATAATGATTGTCACCTTAAATTTAGCTAATAAAAATAGCTTTCATGATTAATAATCTTATTAAAACAGAAATATTTCATTTTTAGATATGCTGAAAGTAAAATCGCTGCAGTACTCGCCGCTATGATCACAAGATTCTATCCGAAAGCTGGTTTGCAAATGGCGACACTGGGTGAGTCAATTCACATGCAACTAAATTACGCTGACAATTCGCCAGTCCAAATCCTCGGGCTGCGTTACGAGTGACTCAAAGCGCCACACCACTGACGATTTCTTTTCAATCGTTTGGTCTGTAGCTTCAGGAGTCACGACTTCCAAATGTTCAACTGCATCTAATTGTACATCCAATTGAAGTCGCTCAATCATCACCGCATGATCTTCAGATTTGATGTCTACTATTGGCTTTTCCACCACTTTGTCTTGACTTTTTAAACTTCCACTTTCTTCCTGTTTCTCTAATTGAGCCACGTGTGCTCGGTTGTATGCTTCAAGTGCCTGTTCCTGCTTTAATCGGGCTAATGATATTCTGACCCAATTGACATCATCGAGGTAAATACCATTAATATCCAGCTTGTTAAGTTTGAATCGGTGGCCTTTGTTGTTTGTCTGCTTTATGGCAAAAAGAAATGCATCGTAGCAATTCTCCGATAATCCCAATTTCAATTTTTCAGCTGCAGGAGATTCAGTAATGGTTCCCGTGGCAAAATTGACAAATTCGCTAGAGTACATGGTGTTGACAACCAAATCACAGGCAAATTGAGCCCCATTTAGAAACTCAACAGCATCAATTTCAGTATTTGTAGGCAACTGAAGCTTGGTAAAGAGCAAATAATTATGCAGCATCCAATTGGACGGCGCGAAGACTCTGTGCTCACGGTACCGTTCCATATGGGTACTCACTCTTTCCATCGCTCGATTAGCGAATTGTACGACACCATCACGTCCATCAAGAACCGATGGTTTTGACTTAACTGACGACGAGAAGCTCTACAAGAGGCAAAAACGAGGCTTTTAGACACACTACACGACGTTCTGACGAGGACATTTCGACTATAATTAAAAGACTTACCTGCAGAGAGGATGAAAGGCAGAGATGAAGGCGCGATGGCCTACGGACATGCACAGGGGCACGGAGGCGACAGATAAGTACGTGCATGTTAAAAACCACAAACTCAGTTTAATATTCAACAAACTGATTGGCTATTACTAAATATAAGGCATTTGACATGAGCATCTAAAAGAATGTAAACATCTGGCATTGTAGTGAAATTAAAAGGCACGATGAGGTTTTGTGCTGAGCAAGCTGAACAATCCAAGCCTCTTTCTTGTATACGAATTGCACAGATATCCAATATTCAGGTGAAGAGATGCCCTTGCCGTGAAATTATCGCTCGACGTTTGGCCCAAAACCTGCAGTAGCAATCCCATTAGCATTCCGTCAGTGAATTATGATGTTTGCAGCTTTGTTGCATACACTGCCGTAACCGGCGGATTACTATAACTAGCTCTATCTGATCGCATATCCAGAAACTTTCAGCCTTTATGTGCGTAGATTCATTTTAAATTCGCTAAGCATTCGGCTCGATAAGCCAAGATTACTTTGTGGGAAAAGCTCTCTGCTACATTAACAAGCGGCAATCTGCGTCAAAACCGATTGCATTTGCTGAGCGTTGCTTTCAACTTCATTTCGATATTTTGTGTGGTTGTATTGCCTTCTACTTTAACTTGCAAGGCATTATCACTGTAATTGAAATATAATTTTATTGTCGGAATCATTCTCATCACAAAAGTGAATTACGTTAGACTAGACGTCCTGGCCTAAGTTTTCCGTACCCATACTTGCTATGATGATTTGTAACATGAATGGGTACTAAACCCTTACACAATTGGAGCAACTCTATCATTTGCAACATTGTGAAAACTTGTAACAACTGGCAATATTGGTATTTATAATATCACGAAAATTCAGAGATAAATGTCGGAGGTACACAAGCAAAACAAACTATATGTTTTTTATGCTCTCAATTTCGCTCTTTGTAGAAGAGCGCAAATCCGTTCTCTGTTTGGTTGGGTACTCTGAGAGCTTCATTTACTCAAAGTGCACGGCAAACCTGTTGAAAATTTCATCATAACACATAATTTGGTACTATTGAGGTTGACTCAAGTCCAAAACGCAGTAGTGTAAACGTACGCCACAATAATTAATTATGTACGTTCTCTCCCACAAAATTTCCACAAACATTGGGCCACGACCATGTCATTTTAAGACATTTGGCACTGTTAAAAGCTAAGAAACAACTTACTGTTCCTACTTCCCAAGCAATGCTTATCTTACGAGCACGGCTTTCATACTGAGTCCTCAAACTTAAGTGTACACATGGCTCAACGAGTCTCACAGAATGACGCGGCCTTCGCGGCCGATGATCTTCAGACTATACCAGGTTTGCTCTGTTTGAACAGTTAAAGAGACTCTTCACGACTGAACCCAGCGCCTTTGTCTTCACTGTAGTCCATACATCAAATTTGCTTCCCATCTGAGAGAAGGCCACAGGGACTCTCTGATGTGAAAGAAACATTATTTGTCCACACATCTTTGGTCGTTATTGCTAAGGTTGGCATAGCACCGACCGATTTATTTAAGTCTATGCCTTCGCAACTCTTCACATTACCTTTGCACAGGTTGTATACCTCATATCCGCTTTCTTAGGCGAAGAACCCCACCTTAAAAAGCAACGTCCAACTTGTTTCTAACGCATAGGTTTTATCGGGCTTACCAACAACGGGCACACCAACTCTTCACGATCATTAGTATCGTAATTTTTTTTACCGAACTTTAGCAAAACCATATCCGCTTGTACACAGGGGTCATGAACGAGAGTAGAAGAAGTCACCGGGACATTGATGGGGAGTATTTTTTCAAACTTACGCGTCACCCCTTCTCACGAATATCGTCTTTGCCACGATCAATAACGGCCGGGGAAATTCGGTACCTTCACATTTTTGTTGGTAAAGCTGGCGAGAGTGTCGAAAAGTATAATACTCAATTTTGTACGAAAGGTAAACAAGGCACGTTACCTCACCGGTCTTACAGGTTTTCAAGCCAGCTTCAGTGAAGCAGACGTCAGAATAGATCGTCGTTTATACTTGTCTTTTGAAGCGCAATTTGGACGTAGAGTTGTGCAACAAACAGCTCAAGCGTAATTTTTGTCAACAGACCTATACATCTCCAAAGAACGAGTAGTACAGCTATTGGCGAAGTCTTGAGCTACAGCTGTCGTGTCCTGTGAAGCGCATTGCGGTGGGCGAGCTGCCTTCCTTCCTGAAAGATAAGTACTGCAAGGTGCCACGTTGTGAGCACCGACAGAACCGGATCCAATCTTGCCGAGGTGTGGTATTGGGTGTGATGATGCCTCGCCTTTAGGCCCTCCCATCAACTTCAGCAGATACTTAATACGTCCCTGGCAAGCTTACTGCCTTTTTATAAAAGTGGAACGCTTCCTTCTCGTCGAAACAACCGGCAAAGAATGGCGCTTCCCCGATTGGCTCTCGACTGCTCTTTCCGTTATTAGGACACACCCACCATCATATTCTAGTCAGTGCCGCTGTCCCAAAAAGTATAATGAGGTGACATCGCCTGGCCAAAAACTTGCACAACAAATCAGCAAATTATGCTGACACGGCATGACCCCTCACACACTAAAAAGGATATAGTGTGGCAGAAGAAACAGCTTTCGAGGCTGTAATAGAAGTTTTATGAGCACTCCAAGGTGACTCATTCGAGTCCGGGACGGCCGTTATGTAGTCTGTAAACTTTAGAAGTTGCTAAAGAAACGAATATTTTTACTTCAAGCGATTGTCAATGACTATGAACGCGTCATTGCTTTTAAGCAGGTGAGCCTGGAATGTAAGAGAACAACTATCCTGCCCACGATCATACATTGCAGCGCACTTCATTAATTCTGTCATGTCTCGATGGCAATATTTTTTATCGAGTATACCTTCGAGATAAATACCAGCTAAGACGTCAAATGGGAGATCTGCTGCGCTCTCATGTCACCCAGTCAAGCTGTTACATGCCACAATGTGAAGTCGCATCGATAAGATGATACGTACTGTGGACGGATCAGTTGCATCATTGTTAAAACTTTGATCACTAAAATAAAAATTAATGGATCTTTATCAAGATTAATCGCTATTCCTAATCCCAAAATAAGTGTGTAGCAGGCTTGCTGGTAGTAATTGTGTGTGATGATGACCCGCTCTTAAGGACAAAGTTTTGACAAAATTAAATTTGGGTGCTTAGTATGTCAGCCGCTGACCATCCAGACATACAGAACGCGTTATTCGTATGGTGAATCTAATCGTTCAAGGCTTTTGCTTAAGGAGAACGCAGTGTCGAAGCAAATTACTTCCAACCATCCAGCTTGTGCCAATTAAGGCAGTACACACAGCTACACACTCTACTTCATTTCTTAAGCGGCTAATTCAAACTTCGGGTCCTTTACCACACCGCGAAGTAGCTTTGATCACTTTAGCGGAGGGCTGTTGATACGATTCAGCTAACTGATTAGCTCAACGGCACTTCGCAGCAAGCTAAAGAATCAAACTTGATGAGATGGGCAGTCATATGAATCACAAAAAGCTGCGTGTGTAAACAGATTAAAATCCTTCGATTGAAAAAAACATTGCCTCACGAAGTGTGTTCACCAGCTTCTGGCATCTTCATTTCTCTTCTGCACATCTGGTTCCGACGCGCATTCATTGCTTGATGCGACATCGCCACACTCGGCAGGTTGTGGTCGTAGAGAAAATTAAATATATTCACAAAATGTTCTAGAGCATACTTGCGCCTCCTGTATCTTTCGTAGGCTTTTAATGTCGTATCACGACCTCGCTTTCGAGTAGTGATCTAACCACTTCGAGTAATCAGAGCGATTGTGTACACAGAGGTTGCATATGAGGAGGCTCAGTCACTGTTGGCAGCCTGTCTATACTCTCAAAGAGAGACGACGTGTCGTCACATTCAAAACAAACCACAAGAGTGGGTTTGTCCTCAGACAGCTCTGCTCGATAAGCAAGGGGCTCCACTTCATATCGAAAAAATTATGTCGGCAAGTTTACCAGGGCTGTAAGCAGTATCTGGTGAAGTGAGAGGTTATTTCACTCAAAGACCCCCAAAATTCTGATACTACTAATGTTGTCACTTACAATCCTGAGCATTCTCAGTGTTTACCTTCTAGGAGCTAATACAGAGTCTCGCAGCGCATACACGCTTTACTACCGTGTGAATTAGCCGTTGCTTTATGTTTGCGGCCTAACGAGAAGGTGTTATAGTAGGGCTACTTAAAGATGATAAGCTTCTACGTCGACGTCGTACATTGTTCTTTGCAGCTTCGAGTAATAAATGATGCTACACCAACGAATATTTATAACAACCCTTGTGCATTCGCCGTCGCTCTAATCTTAACGTAGGGTGGGTGACCACTTTTTTATCGTGCTTTGTCGGTGGTGAACGAATTTCTAGTGTCGGATCTCCTGGGATCTCTCAATTATGGCGACTCATCGACTCTTCCCTATTTTGTCGGAGAGCAACGGATACTGAGAAGGGTGAGATGTCGGATGCGCTCTCTGAGCTGTGCAATTAACTGTGTGGCTTTCGGCAATCCGGAAGTTCCAGAGCGGCGCCAACCCCCCGACACAGAGTGTAGAACAGCTTATGAATGATGGAGAAGCTATATCATCTACAACAGATATTATTTTAGATTGTGATATGACTTCAGAAAGCACTATATATGTTTACTGTTTCTTAAAGATGTAACTTATTCGCTTTTGCTACGACCGTGAAGTCCGACGATGGCGAGCGCAACATGATTATACAATCTGCAAACATTGCTTACGAAGGCAGGTCAACTGCGCCTATGAAGCATGTACTTATCAACGCCTGTTCTCCTTCCTGAATCTGGCGTCGGCATGTTGCTTTTGTACGTCTTGGCACTGAGCCATTGTATCGCGTATTTGATTTATGAAGCTCAATCTCACCAAGTTTGAAGTCTTTTGTCTAACTACGAAGTGTACTTAAGCTGATCACAGCGAGTCGAGATATGGCGAACTTAAGACTGAAGTTACTTCGTGATAGATTTAAGAAAAACCGGAGATGAAAGAATTATCCACATCATTAATTAGACCAGTAAAGCCTGCAAATGTAAATACTGCATCATTTTATAAACAAGACCAACAGCTCTAACAGTGCTTATGCTTCCTTGTAAAATTTTGTTTGTTCATATGTCACCAGAACCAAGGTATGCGGTGCCTCACTTAGTTGAAAACCAGGCGATCCACGGGAGCCAACTATGTATGGATCAATTTTCTTGAGGAGAGGTGTCACAGCCTAGGGTCGTTGGTTAAAAGTATTGTTATTAGAAGCCGTGAAAACCTCAAGGTTTCAGGCCTGTCATACAATTACACATAACACGCAAATGTTGGAAGCGGTAGAAAGTTCGCGGAGGCATTGGATATGCCCGATATGAATTATCTTGCGACAAGACATTAGTGAAAGTGTCAAAGATAAACCATTCCAGAAGAATTAGATATTTTGACGGCGTGGCAGTTGGTATTGTCGTTGTCCTGGATTTGAGATGCGACTTCTTTCAAAGCGAGGTAGAGTAAGCCCCCATAGACCACCTTGCACCTGCTCGAAAATCCACGCGAGGAATTTGTCGGATGACCTAACTTTAGAGCCCGCCACCTCGTAACCTCCTAACCGAAAGAGAATAAGGTACACAAGGCGCAGATGTACAATCACAAAGCTGCTTGGCAAAATTGAGATTAGCCCTTGGCATAGACGACGTCAGCCGCCTTTGACACGCTCTTAAATTTATCCATTTCTCGTACAATGACCGACTTGAGCAGCATAGAGGCTATACTCCGCATTAACTTGACATTCGACGCCTTCTCAAAAGTGTAGTGTGGACGCGAAGGGAATAAGGTCAATTTGCACTCAAAGGAATTGCATGAAGATGGGCACTGTTGCCGCTTTTCGAAGAGGGCATGCCACCACAAGGGCGATACAAAGCTGCAGGTGTTGTCCATTAGCCTCCCGTGACGTAAGAACCTGAGCCTCAACCAGTACCTTTAATGAAACAAAGCGGGTACCTGTGGGATATGTCGCCTCTATTTTTCTAGCTGGAATGCCTTTAAAGAGAGATACTACACATGAATGGCCCTCCTCGTGCGCGACCTTTGAGCTTGGAAATCGCAAGCAGACGCACGATTGTTTCATCTAGAGCATGATCAAGTTTCTAATTAAGTACACAATCTTGTCTAGAGGGAGGGTTTCTCGCCGTCTCGACATACAGGAGAAGCTTGAGTGCGATAAATGTTGCCCTGGCGTCCACCTGACGCGTCTGATTCACTCAGAAACGCTGAAGCACGTCTGGAAGAGCTAAAACACATTTGACTTGATATCTCAGCTGCTGAAAACGTGACGAACGTACTGTTGTCCTGGCGTCAAGCTTTCACCAGCGTGCGGTTGAAGCATTTCTGAAGGTATCTCACCGGCGCATTTATGGCTAGTAAACGTCTGTTTATCGTCTGAGAGCCGTGAGCCCCGGCGCGTGATCCCTTCGGGATCACCGATAGGCCTAAGCTCATCAAGCATGTCTGGAACTGGTTATCGACAAAATCATGTCTCGTCCTTACAGAAGATACCTTCAAGCACGACTCATCTATATATTGATGCCAGGTACTACTACAAGCAACGAAGTTGCTGTACACTTTGCTCAAAAGAGAGTCCGCGTTGTTAGTGCTTATAGGTCCAAATTGTCCACCAGGAGCGGAACAGAGATAACCTCTTAAGTAACTCAGCGCTTGGCCTGATCCTTTTTTTCAAGATTATTTTTGGATTGTAGTAAACTAAACTTATACATATATGCATGTTGCACAATCTTCATGGTGAAGCGATATGACTAGCCTAATGTGAGACTGACAGCCCACGTGTCCCCCGGACATCTCCTTTTTAAAGTCCCATCCTTCTCATTGCTACATAGATTGCGTTGCAAAAAATCTTGTGTGGACTGTATTTTAATTAATTCTGATGTATTAGATTCTAACAAGATTATATAATGAAAAAGAAAAATTATTACATCTGCAAGTTTCAAACATCTACGATGAAAGGCATCACGACCACTGTCTTGGGTTCGCTTACAATCGCGTTGGTCGCTGCAATTTATGGCGGAAACATTGTTCGTCAAGGCACAGAGACTTACATGGTTAGCTTACGCTTCACAGTCGATGGCGACACCATCTGTGGTGGCACGTTGATCACCCCATACCATGTGCTTACGTCTGCTGTATGCATTGGGCAAAAACCCTTATTTGTGGTAGTAGGTACTCACCACTTTACCGACATGATTGATGGTGAGCACATTGCAATTGCATCCTACCACAGCCATCCAAAATTTGAATATCCTCGTCTTGAGCACAATCTGGCAATCGTAAGATTAACAAGACCGAGCAAATTCTCTCCGATTCAGTTACCGAAACTCAGGGATTCTGACCGGACAGTCGGAGCAGGTATGTTGACGATTTCAATGGGGTGGGGTACAACTGATCAACAGAATCGTTTCGGGCACTCGGACGTGCTGCGAAGCGTCGAGCTTGAATTGTGGAAAACTAAAGACTGCAAGAATGCGACTTCGCTTTCTTTCATTGATTATAGATTCTTGTGCGCTGGTGGTGAAGAAGGAAAGGGCGTTGCTTTTGGTGATCAAGGTGGACCTTTGATCATTAAAGACAACAAGTCGGGAGTGGGGAGAGTATTAATTGGGGTACTTAGTCAGCCTGTTGGTACTGGAGAAAAGCACATACCGTCTGTGTACACACGCATTTCGACAGAACTCAGGTGGATTCTCTTTGTTTTAGTAGAAGAGATGAGAGATCATAGACTAGCGCAGTCGAAGTCTCGAGGAAGCAATTAGACTTCGCATCTTTGCGTATGCAAGCTTAAAGTTTGTGAAATAGTTCATTAATCTTTGTTTCCATCTCTATATCGACTCACTGTAACGTCTGTCCTTGATCGTGATCAGGTTGTAAGAAATACATAAGTAGTTTTATTGTCAATGATCGAATCAATCGTTGTAGCAATTAATTATATCGATGGTTAGCTACCGGTGATAACACCAACAAGAAAAGACAAATGACCGTTAATTTTTTCTTGCTTTTCATGTCCAAAGCGTCTCTTACACTACACACAGTTCTCGCGCTATAAGCGATTTGTAGACAACCTCGTAGGTCATCAGAGATTTTTCGGTATAGATTACCTGTTTCACTTTTTTAGTCACGCTAACTACATGTAGCATAAGGTCTACGTTTCACCTGACACACACAGCGCTGTAGTATGAGCAATGTGCTGCTTAAAAAATATATGATCCTATCGAGTGAGTACCCCATATTCAATCTATTGTGGCTAAACTTCTTCTTGAAGTAAAGTTTTGGTTCGAGGATATTGTGATCATCAAGCACTGGCATCATAGCATTTCATCAAGGATGACGTTTTCTTGTTTCTCTGTAATTTTCAGAAACGTCGTCGTTTACAACAAACACAAAGAGTAACAAGGACAACATCGAAACAGAATATTCTTTTACAAAACGTATTTGAGAAACTACTTGGTGACAGCTTGAATCCAAGGCAGCACTGAAGACACACGCGAAAAGATAGCAGGGGAACCCTTGATACCGCAACCGTTACCACCGCTAATGAGTCCGATAACTACATCGTCGCTATCGCCATTCGAATTTTCTTTGATGAGCGGACCACCATTATCACCTTTACATGGTGACTTGTTTTTTTCTCCACCAGCGCAAACTTGCGACATATCGATCGCGGTCGAATCAAGTGCTTTACGGCAAGCATCATTTGTAACTACTTGTAAACTCACGCGCAAAAGCTCTTCGGAACCAAATGCATCGATTGAAGCATTGATAGCTCCCCATCCCATAGCAGAAGCCCACATGCCAGACCGAATGTCACTGCCATCAGAAGCCGGAAGCTTTACTGGTTTGTATTTGGCAGGCTTTACCAGCTTTAATACAGCAAAGTCATTTCTGAGTGTTGTTGGATCAAATTTTGGATGCTTTACCACGGAAACAACTTTTAACTCATCGCCATCTTCGCCACCGTTAATGTAATGTGCACCAACCGAAACAAAGTTTGGCTTAGCAAAGGAAATGGAAACGCATGCCGCAGTCGTGAGCACGTGGGTCGGCGTGATTAATACTCCACCACAGAAATTATAGTCATCACTTGAAGTTGGGTCGATAGTGATACGAATACCAGTCATATACGTCTTTGAGCCTTGCGGGACGATTTGGCCACCAAGAATAGCAGTGACAGGTGCAAGTCTAAGCAAAACTTGGATCAAAAAGGTGATTTTCATCGTTGTTGTGAAGGTGGTAGATTTTAAAATGAGTACAATAAGATTTCATGTGGCATACCAGGTATTTCTCAATCGCATTGAGCTATAGAGTCTAGTCAGATGGTTCGTTTACCCGTGATGTAATTCAGCAAATTGCAAAACTTATACCGCAGGAAACGTGCCATCTTTACGATATATTGGAGATCCATTATAGAAATTGAATTATGATGGAATAGGAAACTTAAGATGCTTCATTTTCATACTCATCCTCATGACTTACATGCGAAATTCAAGCTTTTTTTAGCAGTTGTAATGCCGTATGTAACATTCTTAAGAACGAGCATTATGTGTCGTCATCGAGCGGACATGTTAACGTTTTTATAACGAAATATCAAAGCTACAAAAACAAAGACAGAAGTTCAGCATGAATCGTGTGGTGATTGCTTCCAAACTTGTGCATGTTGCGTTAGGAAAGTCACTTTTACATTGTAAAAGCTTCAAATTTTTTATTATCGGTGAAGCAAGACTTTGATCTTAACGATTGTAACACTTGCCTTGCCCTTGATAGATCAGTGACGAATTTGTCGGTGGTGCTAAAGCTGCAAATGCTTCACATTACGAAATTAATTATATGCAAAGGTGTTCATCAGAGGACTGATGACTCGTGTGTAAGTGTCAATATAGTCCGACAACAACAGATGATGATACGACTACAAGAATGATATCAGCACGCTACAACGAGTGATCATGCACGGATATCGAGCTGTGAGAGTTTTTGCTAGATCGGCAGGACTAAAAGTAGCACAAAAGACAATAAGTGGGTATGATAAACTCAACTTACCCATCGGTGTTCTATATTAACGAGGAAGACTCTAGTTGTTGAATACATTCTACTTTCTCTCTTCATGACTTGACTGAATTTGTACTGAGCAGCTAACATTTGCCATGCGTTAGCACACAAATTATATCACCACGTTACTTGGCTTTTTCCCCATTCATTTCTTGATAGCACATCCATATATAACTTCTAAGAGTTCCGAGCTTTTTCGATTGTCGTATATGACCATTGCTGTCCCGTCCAATGATGAAGATTTGGCTATGAAATCAACCATCCATTTCTCTACGCGACTGCTTTACGCTAATCAAACACTCAAAGAGAAAAGTTTGCTTACATCGTCAAAATCTCGACGCCATCCTCGGTGATGAGCAAAGTATGCTCAGCCTGCGCTGATCGTCCACCGTCTACGGTTGCCACGGTCCATCCGTCGTCCCAGTGCTCAATCTAGCCAAGAAACGATAAGCAAACAAGCTAAATTGAGCAAATTACGATGCAAATTTACCTGTGGATCGCCTTCCGTTAGTGCCGGCTCGACCGTAAAGGCCATACCAGGCAGCATCTTAGCTGGCTCGTCATTTCGGTGATGCAGAATATAAGGTAAGCAGTGAAATTCCTGACCAATACCGTGACCTGTGTACTCTTGTACAACACCAAGTCCTTCTTGTTCTGCTAGGTTTTGTATAAAGTTTCCAATCATAGCAAAGCGGTTCAGCGGTTTACAACACTTATCTATGGATCCCACCAAAGCTTGATTGGTCACGTGTATTAAATGTTTTCCGGCTTCGTCTACATTCCCCACTGTAAACGTTTGCGACGTGTCACCATGAAATCCATTCAAGTAGACAGAAATGTCAATATTTACAATATCTCCATCCTCTAGCAATCTGCTGTCTGGAATACCGTGCACAACAATATCATTTACAGATGAACATAGCGACTTTGGGAATCCTCCGTAATTGAGAGGAGAGGGATAAGCACCACGCCGTACAATCTCTTCATGCACAAGGCGATCAATATCTTCAGTTGTTATTCCAGGTTCGCAAAGTGGTCGTGCAAACTCCCGTATGTCTTTCGCCAACGCACACGTCGCACGCAATTGCTGTTGCTGGTCATAATCTAGAATAGGAATAAATGGCTTGACATTCGACATGTTACCACTCGCTGCATAGTGAGGATGTAAGATATAATTCGGTACTGAGCGTTGCGGTGTCTGATCGCCAGCGACAACGCGTGAGCGGCTGGTGAAGCGACTGAAGTAGCGACGCATGGAAATTATAACAATTTGATTTAAAAACTGATAAGACTGTAATATTGAATTTATTCCTCGTAAGTTGCTATAATATCTGTAGATGGAAACTTTTTCTAGGCTGGTAACGCATCGTAGTTTACACATGAACCAGTCGGTATCTTCGCGGATAGCTAAGATCTAATGTCTTGGCATAGCATCGATCTCTATATATATTGGTCGAATGTCTAACTTGTAACAAATTTGAGACAAAAGCTTATTAAGACAAATAAGCTTTGCATCGTTCCTATCTTATAAGATGATAAGCAATTTCAGTGTACAGTAACTGCATTTGTTCGGAGTATTCGCTTAATCAGACAGAAATGCAAGCTAAGAATTTTAGAATCTGGTCTTTTGCATCCTCAAAAGACCACCAATTGAGTCGAATTGTGCTGCTGCATCATCTTCTATCGTGTCATATTTTGGATTTTTCTTTCATGTATGCACCTGGTGGCTGATGTCGCGACTTAAGCTGATGTATGTGTAATATCTTCATCGAAACATATTAGAAAACAATCTGCAGCACTGAAACTCATCCTATTGAAGCGCCGGTCATGCTTGATACATCTCTTACGCCTTTTCACTCTGCGCTCCGAATCAAAGATCAGTAAAACATAGAATGTGAGTACAATCCCAACGAATCGTTTTCACATTCAAAAATACTTTACAAACCACCACCACGTATGTCACGAAGTCTAGTTATCATCGGCACATAATTTTTGAAAGGATCGAATCCATGTTGTCTCTCTTCAAAATTACCTTAAGTAAAAGAGCGGCAAAAGTTGTGGATTCAATTCCACTTTTGTTAAGAAATTACTTTTAGCACCAGCATAACCACTTTAACACATATCGTGCTCTGGAAAGCAGTTTGCTGTAAATATCAGCACGCTTAGAAATTATATCTTCCGGACATTTGACATCAGAATCGGGAGGCTCGAGAGCGTATTTCTTTTATCGGATTGCAAACGCTTGGCTCCTTAGATAACTCTCCAATTACTTCATTAGTTAGTATACCGTCGTTTGTACCGCGTCTGAGATATTAAGGAAAATTGTTCCTTTTGGTTTAACTGTAGCAATCCTCTCGCAATTTACATTCGATTCAGCGCACGACTAGAAATCACTTTCCTGCTTATAATATTGTCTTTGGTCATTATTGAGGCCTCTGGTCAGACTGTTTCCCGAAGATACCACATCGGAGATCAATGGTGTCGGCAAAATTGCTTATTCTCCATTTTTGCCTGGCCGGGTTGTCATTATCTGTCAGTATTAATAATAAACTTCCGACAGCAGAGTTATCATCGTGTCGGGAAACTGTCGAGATTTTTACCAGTAGAAAAATCGCAGACATCGCATCGTTGTCGTGGGTTGGATCCTGCGGCATCTTCTTTGTCGCTACTGCAGACTTGAATCGGAATATCAACGATCTCTTAAAAAAGCTTTATGGTTTCATGCCCCCATCTGCGTGTGTTCTGTTGTGTCTCCTGCTCCATGTTGACCCGCCCCACAATGTGCCCCTTGTATTGTACTTCATTATTGTGAGACCTTCTCGTTCAATGGTGATAGTGTACTATTGTACAAATTTCACATTCCACCTTTGTGTTATATCGCAAAACGTAGCGGTGAAAAGTTCAGGTATATACACATGGGCTGTCTAAGAAATACAGATAATTTATTATTACATCCCGAGAAAAATATATAGTATTCGATTCAAGAAATTTATTGTTGATACATGTCACTCATAACTAGCAGACGAAACTCTTGCAGTTTTGCTTATAAGTGGGCATTCAAATACAATCTCTGTGCAATGAATTTCCGGACGATTTGGGTCAAAGGTTATCTATACCCTCTGCAAAGATATAACACGAGTTTCCTACCGTCTGTCCTCGAGTCAACCAGAGATACTTTATGATCTTATCGATTCATATGGTCTTATAGCCCAAGGACCGGAAATAATATTAGAACGCCTAGCGGCGTCCACTAGCTACAAGAACGCGATCACCAGACACCTCCAGGAAGGCTTTAACCAGTCGTCGGTGAGAGTGCAACCGGATCCTACTGTGATGCCGCTGGCTCCACATACCCCTTTCTTTCCTGTTAAAGAGGTAGTAGGATCGATATCCCGGGTAGGGCTGTCCGACGAATCGCTCGCAGGGTAACACGGAGTCCCAGAAATGACATTGTACCCCGTGGAGGTTGAGGCCAATGGGACCAAACCCTGGATAAAGAACTTCTTCAAGGCGAGGTGGGCTAACAGCTCCGGCTGTAAGCCACAAACATCAACATACAAACTTTGCGGAGACTTGGGTATTTCTGAATTCTATGAGAACATTTTGCAACCACGACTAACTGTCAAAAACTGCAAGAAGTATGCGAAGTCATCGAGGCCGCCAAATACGTATATAGTATCTGTGCATCTTTGATAAGAACATTAGTGACCGTATCCGAGATTTTCAAGGAAAGTTTGAGCACTTTTTGTTTAACGCAGTCCCGTCTTGGGCTCGAATTCGGTATGGCTCAAGCCTTGAATCACGGATCGACGAGAGTACAAAACTTGAGGCCGCGCATTGACTTTTTCGAGATTCATAAAGGTAACTTTACCAGACATTAGATTCACTTCTCGATAGGCCACGATGCAATGGTATGATTGACTCAGCACTACCATGCCCCGGGCCACCATGCAGAGCAGTAAAGCTCAAAATGGCGACTTTTATATTTCACTCTCGGTGGAAAAGCGAGTGATGTGGCCCAACGGGTTTCAAGTCTTCCCTCACGAATTCCGATAGAAGCGTTTATAGACCTAGAGAGGCTATGTTGCCGATAACTCTAATACACGTTCTCGTGCCTTTTGAACTAAAGGTGTATTAGTAAATATTTTCATATTGTGCATTAAAGGCATTGCATATGTCAAGAATTGCTAGACAATAAATTCTCAAAAATGGTACAGCTGGTGCTGGAGGAAGACTAAGCTCGTCATATGTTACGGTTGAGCTCGGTTTTGAAATCAACAGCGAAGGATTGCAAATTTGGTTAATCTGTTGCTAAAAGAGTATCACGACGTATTATCATGCGTGTTGCATCTGGATCGGGCGGTTAGTCATAAGACTGACTTAATTTTGGAAACAAAATATTGCACCACATGGCAATCGATGCTGAAAAGCTATAATGGTGTAATATTCGTCAACGGGTTCTTCATCTTGCAAAGCATCAAGTGATTTTGGTGAGGTAGACTAGATCTCTCTACTTGGAAAGGTTAACAGTAATTGACAAATTGTGCATGCTAATGGTAAGTGCCATGTAGATACTATTTCGGTACAATCGGCGTTCCACTGAGATGATGTACCGCAAATCATAATGGTCGCCTTCGCTTTAATCAGTGCCCTTGACCATACATGAATTAAATCATTATCCTTCTTACCGCGGTCAGCGCCCCGACTTAGATATCCTGGGAGTGGCTAATTTTGCTAAGATAATGGTTAAGCGCACCAGTGACGTTCGACCACCTGGTGATGCTGTTGTTCAAACCATGGCTATGAGCCATCGTCGTGGCTATGCTTGTGACGGGTCACACGGCACCTTACACAGAGGAAGCTTGACTTCCAAGAGTATACAAACTCTA
>NW_020187271.1:818054-818896 GCF_900000015.1 Plasmopara halstedii
TTCTCACCATCCGTGAAGAAGTCGATGACTTCTTGTCTATCAGACTGAGTATCCCCCGACACGTTTGCGATGCGATGGCTGGATGCCAAAACCTGCAGAAACAATGTGCAGATAAAAACTAAGAGGCAAAGGGGAAAGCTTTTAGGTCGGAGACCTGACTTTATTAAGATCTAAAAATTTGTCTACACATGCAGCCTCTGCTATCTTCCGGACGAAGCTTCGTCCACGGTTTATTGGACCGTTTAAGGTTGTGCCTAAGCGGGGCCTAGCGTATACGCTAAACCTTCTCAAACGGATGCGCACCCACCCGGTGTTTTACGTGGGCTTGCTCAAGCCGTACCGGGATTCGGCGCAAGTGAACGCGGATGCGTTGGCGTCGATGCGGATCCCACGAGCCCTCGGCCACCCAGAAGTTGAATCAGCAACTGATTCTGAGCACGGAGTGCAACAACCTCAATTTCCAATGGAGCCAAGCGATCCACTGTTGCCTGCAGCGATGCATTTTCCTGCAGTGATGCATTCGCCTGCTTTACAGCTAGGAGTCGCTCCGACAGAGAGCGGTTGTCCAAGGCGAGACAGTCGGTGCAAGACGTGCTTTAACTCGTCAAGAGTGTCCGCACAGCGATATGCTACTTCAGCGTGACGCTCAGAAGAGCTCCGATCACGAAGGACCTCGTCCTTAAGGGCTCTAAGAGCATCACGAGTCACCGAATGGCGGTCGACCGGTTGTCACCGCCCGCCACCGACTCTTCGCGATGAGAACGGCTTGTTGGACGACGTCGTTACCAGGGTCAAACCCAATATCTGGTGAAGTGGCGGGGATATCCCGACTCCGAAAACTC
>NW_020187271.1:820264-821957 GCF_900000015.1 Plasmopara halstedii
GGTCGGGATGGCCATCGCATGGTTCTTTGGATCCGGCCAGCCCGCAATGGTCTTGACCTCCGCGGGATCCGCTTGAAGGCCACATTTCTCAACAAAGCACCTTAAACAGGTAATTTCTTCCGCGCCGAATATGCGCTTAACTGCATTAGCATACAGCTTATTCGTACGCATACACTCGATCACCGCTTTCAAATGGGCGATGTAGATTTCTCATCTGTCCTCCCGTGCCCCGCATGACGGTGGATGTAGATGTTGTTGTAATATGATTGTGCATACGCCCAATGGGGCCTGAACAGTTGCATCACAAGACGATTAAATGTTGCTGGTACATTTGACAGCCCTTGGGGCATCATCAATCACTCCCAGAGCATCCCACTTGGAGTACTTTCCGCTCTCAAAGGAATACCACTCGCGCTAATCCGCAATTTATAATACACAACGACCAAGTCAAGTGCGTTTTACTTTGTACAGCCAACCATATTGTTGTAAAGAACATCCTTTCTAGGAATCGGCGTCTGTGCTAGCGTTTTGCTTATTGTTAGCGTGAACAATACGCCACTTGCCGTTCTGCTTCCGGACACAAAATATGGGTGTCGAATGGGGAGGCTTGCTCTCACGCACCATTCCTGCATCGTACTTCTCTCGGATATAGAAGTCAATGACGTCACACTGTTTTTTGGGCAGGCGTGGTACGGTGTTTTACGCTTTATTTGGCTCCCGAAACCAGGTCAATCTCATGGCGCACGCCTCGGTTTGAATGTAGGATCGATGGCGGGTCTTTGGAGACGACATCTTGAATTGCTTTTATGGCGGGCCTTTGAAGACGACATCTTGAATTGCTTTTTTTCAAAGGAGAGTACGGATCCGAAGGATCCTTCAGGATTGACGATTCACTTCGTGCGCTCTAGACCCTCTTTGTGTTCTCCAGGACAGCTCCATCCAGAAGCGACGACGAGTTAATCTCCTTGTTCGGTCATTTAATAATCACCACGGCTAGATCGCCAGCCTCCAAGGCACACCAAACTCTTCGAAGAACATCTCGTCCAGCTCACGAAGAGCTTCCAACCGCGGGAATAGCCTCGAGGGTGACGCCGCCGTCTTCCTCTCCCGTCAACAGTTGACAAGGTTATATAGCTGTGCATAGTCTACGGTAGACACACCCTGGGTAAGGGTCGACGCCCTGCGTCTTGCAGATAATTTACGGCATCGTTGTCTCCTCTCTATAGAGGCTTTACGTCTCATCGCGACCAGTTTGAACTCGTAATCAGCGTCTTCCAGTGTACCCACTCCTTGCTCCATCCGAGCCTAAATGTTATTAACAACATCCGAAGAAGAACTGCTATCTGCTTTGACCAGCGGATAACCTGCCGCTCCACGTGCATCACGTGGGTCTCACCCTTGATGCCTCGGACCTCGTTCGACAATGCCATTCTTCGTACACAGCAATCGCTTCGGAACGTGAGCAGTACTCAGTGGTTTACGTGCCACTCCGCGTGCATTACAAGGGTCTCGCCCTTGATGCCTTGGCCCTTGGCCGTCCATACCACTCTTGGCATGCAGCGACTGCTTCGATACTTGAGCAGCGCTCAGTAGGTTACGTGCCACGTCACATTCAGCCCGCGAGCCACGCTCAATACTCTCGTCCAATACACCTTCGGTGTTTGACATCTCGGATACTCCGATGTCTAGCACA
>NW_020187271.1:822358-822822 GCF_900000015.1 Plasmopara halstedii
CTTTCGGGGCTGGGCTTTGTTGACCTATGTCTCCCTGAGGCTCAACAGAACTCAGTTCTTCCCCAGTAGGTTACCCCGCGCCTACTGAGTGGTGTCGTTTCTCCGCGACAAGCAAGACTGGTAGGCGTTGGGGCGATGGTTCGAAGAGCCTTGACGCGCCTTGCGCAGGGGGCAACTGTTATGAAGTTTACGGGTATTTCCACAGACAAAACACAGTCGAATGTGTGTGTGCTGCCCAGTAGCTTGGAGACCTGCTCCCTCGTCCTCAGCAAAGCTGAGATCCATGGTATAGGCCCACTCGACGAGCTGTTGGAGTGTGCATTCCAACCAAGTCGTGCCAGCTCGAAATTGATTTTGGCATTCAATGCCAAATTCACCGCCTCTTCAAATGAGGACGGATGCACATGGAAGACTTCCATTTTGGCCACACCAGTGCGGAGGCCTTCCATAAACACGGTCACTGT
>NW_020187271.1:822832-823174 GCF_900000015.1 Plasmopara halstedii
ATCAGCCCAATACTTCTTCTCCATTTTTCCGTCTTGTAGCATGCAAGGACCATCTCCGTAAGTGTCCTATTCATACGTTCGGCCATCCCATTTTGTTCCGGGTTGTATGGGATGGTAAACTCTTGCTTAACCTTCATCTGTTGGCAGATCTTGGTCAATTCTTTGTTCTTGTACTCGCAACCATTATCTGACCTCAAAATCTTGATCTTGAGCTTGGTTTCTTTCTTGACATGGTTGAGGTCCATCTTGAACATCTTCTGGACTTCGTCCTTTGACTTCATCAAATACACTTTGACATATCTAGTGTTCATTTCGATGAACGTCACCACAAATCGGTTTCCT
>NW_020187271.1:823184-823389 GCF_900000015.1 Plasmopara halstedii
TTGCCTTCAAACACAAGTGATAGCTTTTTGGTAGTCTTCAGATACTTCAAATCTTCAATGCCGCATTCCAGTGTTCCATGTTGAAGTCGTCACAAAACTTGGATACTTCACCCACTGCATTGCTGATATCTGGTCTTGACACACCATGATGTACATCAACGAGCCAATAAGTTCGCGATATGGCATCTTGGGTGTCCTCTCTCTG
>NW_020187271.1:823399-823866 GCF_900000015.1 Plasmopara halstedii
ATGACCGGCTCGGTCTGGTGCCCGCGCCAGTAGTGCTTCTACTTCCCAGCAGATGTGAGTCCATGACTCACCAAAGCTCCACTGGTAAACGTGCGCGTAGCGCCCAAGGCCTTCGACCTTCAATCAATCCATGGCTCATGGTGCTTCAACCATGCCATACCAAAAATCAGGTTATACCTTGAATACTAGACAGCGTTCCACGCTAATAGAGTCAAGAAACTTGACTCTGAGACTAGACAGCGTTCCACGCTAATAGAGTCAAGAAACTTGACTCCAAGGTCCACAGGGACCTTCGGGACCGTGAGACGTGTCCCTGTCGCTAGGCGAACAGTGACGGTGTCACCCAACCGCGCTCTCAGCGCCTCATCATACAGCTACCTTCCCTCCATCGTGGAGCGTCGAGCATAACTGCCCGACGCCCCAGAATCGATGAGGATCTTCCATGGCTTCTCGAAGCCCTTTACGGT
>NW_020187271.1:823876-824060 GCF_900000015.1 Plasmopara halstedii
TTTCGCTTCAACTTGCACACATAGTCTAGATCCTTCTCGCTTATGTACTCATCTGGCTGTTCCATGAAAATATCCGTGTCGATTGTGCCATACAGAAACGCTGCATTCACGTCGAACTGGTATATTTCGAGATCCTTCTCTGCTGCCAGTGCAAACAGTGTCCGGATCGATGTGTGCTTGACCA
>NW_020187271.1:824641-824705 GCF_900000015.1 Plasmopara halstedii
CAAGTCGAGGTTTTCACCTTCCCTCCCTTCATACGGATTCACTTTCAGCCGCAATGGCTTCGGG
>NW_020187271.1:824715-824822 GCF_900000015.1 Plasmopara halstedii
AAAGCGTATCGGGCTACCTATTTTGTTCAACAGGTTATGAGTTCAACAAAACAGAATGATGGTACCATTCACAATGTGGCAGACAAGAAGGAAGAGCTCACTCCAGC
>NW_020187271.1:824832-853393 GCF_900000015.1 Plasmopara halstedii
AAAGGCGTGACCTATCTCCGAGTTTAGCAGAGGGCCTTACACATACTTGAGCATCATTTGCGGCTGTTAAATCGACTGAATTTGCAACTTCAGCGCTATAACAGTTTGCGCCAGCTGAGTGTGATGTCTGAGATGATCGAATGGAGCTGATGGGCGACTCATTGACTATTTCCACAAGAAATCTTTTCATATTTAGCCAGTAGCCCTACGTCAGCAGTTTTCTCGCTTTATTTATCAATCAGAAAGCATGAGACTTACTTGGAAGTCTCAAAGTACTCTTCATTCTTGTGATTCCAATCAGTTAGAATGTATTTGGCCTCATCAATGGATTTCCCTGCCTTTCCATCATCGTCAGCGTACACAACAAGTTTGCGTGAAGCGTCAAGTACAATAAATCCATCTTGCCAGATCTTGCGCTTCTGTGTCTTGTGCTTGGTGTACATGCACTCGTACATCACATCGGATCGTGAGCCGAGTAACTCACACAATCTTGGCATGTGTAACTGGGAGAAAAATATATAAAAGCAAATTCGTATTAATTTATGCAATCAATACTATATTGCTGTATATAAGCAGCTGTCGGTGATGAGTTACTCGCACGACAATGGTCCAATATGTGCGATGTCCCGGATCATCATGATATTCATAACAGCACTTGCTTGCAATTGAAACAACAGAACAAAAGGTCTCAGACAATAAGATCTTTGCTGATGCGTCTTAAGCTTAAATGAAGTTGTAATTTTTAGAATTTAAAAAGTATCACAGATGAAGTTATCATTTCCACGTACAATAACACTACGATAACCACAAGTAACACATACATTTTTTATTTTACTATTTTCTCGAAAGGACAATGGACCAAAGTATCCACGCTAGTTGTAACTCAATTGCAATCAGCGTAAGGACCAGCCGCTTGTCGCTTATTTGGCCACAAGCACCTTCTTGAGCGACTCGACATGCACAGGGCCGGCTCGTGAACGCACTGGGTACCGGTCCATGTACATGACTTCGCACTTATTGTTGGTTTTGATATCTTTGCATAATGTCTCCCAAACCTTGTTCTTCTTCATTTGAATAGCTGTCACAGGATCGTGCATTTCCTCGCCGCTAGCGTACACACGCTCACCAACCTCAGCCTCTGGGCTCGGTTCCAAAAGCTCAACCTTGCCTTTTTCGTTGGTTACCAGCAGAATGGTACCTGTGGAGCGCAGACGTGCCACTTTCACCATCTTAAGGTTGCAAAGCACCACAACTTTGCGATCAACAAGCTCTTCTTCAGCAAAGTACGGCTGGTGCTCCATAACCATCTCAAGCTCTTCCCCCTTGCCAATCGCTACCTTCTCAATGTAGTGACGCTCGGAAGTGGGATGAGCCTTTACATCGGTGATCTTGCCTACCCGCAGGTCCATTTGGGAAAAGACAATTGGGGAGCTGTACACGTCGGATTTGCCCATAATTTTGGAGTGAAAGAACGTTTGCGTATTAGAAGACGATTTGGGTAATGAATGCCAACTTTGGCTGCGAGAAGCCATGAAGCTCTGTCAACTTCAAGCAACGCTCTCATCACGTCTTTCCACCAATCACAGCATTGATATGTTATTAGATTTTATTGAGGAGTGGATCCTTGCAGCATATATAAATGCGCTGACTGGTGCTATGTAATAAACATTGGTCGTTTCCGAATAAAAGTTCGATCTTGAAGTTCTCGAAGATTCTTCATGGCGACACAGGTACAATTTTTGTAAGAGCGTCGATAAGGAGCTCATGGAAATCTAATATTGGCCGTAGTTTCATAGCACAGCCAAATTTAGATACTGCGCAAACCTCTGTGCAGATTTGATTATAATTTGTAAGTAGTAAAATCCGGTTGGTTTCATTTGGATTGAAAGATATCTTTTAGATATCTTAAAGTTATTCAGATAGCTCTAATGCTTTATTCATCAACTAAGGTCTTGCCTCAAGCTAGGTCGCATCGTTAATTTCCGCTTGTTGCTTTCTTCCTAAGGAAACAAAGACAAAGACAATCATCTCGAAGAGGTTTACAAATTTCTAGAGCTGAGACTTTTCAATCTTCGCGATCAATCAAGGTGGCATTTCGCACTTTGAGAATGTGTTGGTAACCATAATTAGGATCGGGAAAATCCTGTATTTCAGATTTGAAACAACCCTGTGTGTTCATGCGATGACTCGGAGTTTCAGTGGCGACAGTCTTCAGTGTAGAAGCATACAGCAAATTGCATATCAAAACGAAAAATTTGTTAAATTTGGTCTTATGTAGTAAAAATTAGCTGATACAATTATACGAACAACTTTGCCCTGAAGCTGCATTAAGCCAATGATCATTCGCGAAGCCATGATCGTGAGTACGTCAAGCCCGCTACACATTGACATCATATCTGAACGGTTCACCTGGCCGCTTGGACAAAAAAAGGATCGGCATTTTGATGCTTCCGTGCTGGTATCCACAATATTTCGCGGAGAAGCTAGCTTGACACGCTGAGTGGTGATGCAACATCCTTTGGTTTCTCAGTGAATACTCGTGAAGTTATTTGCTCCCTCGATCTAGAATGTTTCTTGAAAAAATTTGCTTCGCTTTCTCGCTTGCTGAGCTTCGTTAGGCAAAACTTCGCAAGTATCTTCTCTACTTAAGGGTGGGGACAAACATCATTTTTGGATGATGGAAAAAGCGTACTATCTTCTTTTGTGTCACAAGCTCTGCAACATTCTCGTGTATATGTCAAAGCCAATGTTATAATTGAAAGTTCTAATTACACTAACTTAAGCTCTGCTCTGGATATTATGGTTTTTCTGTCAGAGTGGCGAAGACAATGACAGTGACGTCAAAAACGACAGACCAGGACTAGGGTGAGGCAGATCGCTGGATTAAAATCTCAACCCAAGGGATACGCAATTGTGCTAAACAGCATGCAATATCATTTCAAAATCTGGAATTGCACACGAATTTCGGATGGTGAGCCTTACGAAGCACTTTTCACTTGTGCATCGGTCTAATGATACGATTTAACGATCCGCGTTCAAAGTTTGGTCAGGTGTGCATCTGCTATCTAATCCTAGAAGTAGACAAACGACTGACTAAAAATCCTGTCTCGCGAAATAGATATTAATGATTGTAAGACTCATAGTGTTTCCACTTGAAGGGTACTGTGTAGCATCGAAGTTGTGATAGTCATGTCATTGCCACAGTAATATTCTTCGTATATATTACAGTTGTATTAGAAACGACGAAAGAGATTATTCTCTCCGTCATTGGTATAAATTGAGTTCTGTGCAGGCGATTAAATCACCTCCAATAAATATATGACTTTATTTATAGTATAATCAACTCGCAAATAATTTGGCAATGTCAAATCTAGAATTACTATCCATTCTAATGTTTAGAAGTGGGTGGGTTTAACCATCGCTTTTCAACCCATTACTTTAAAACCCATCATCTTTCATGGCACTATGTCAATGTCTCGAAAAGCTATGGAGACAATGTCGAGAGAGCGATGAAGTGGCGCTAGTACAAACAGCAGACGGACGAGTCGAGATATCATATGCTCAGATTTATGAATGGCAAGAGAAATTGAGGAGCGTACTTGGTAGTCGTGATGAGTGGCTCGTTATAGGAATTAACTTGACCCCGTTTTCGATCGAGGAGTCAATTGCAATGTTACTCATAGCTAAAGAGCTACATTGGATCTATGTGCCAATTGATATCGAGCTTTGTATAAGTAAACAACGATCTTTACTTCAGCAAGCAGGTGTTCAATATCTTGTGACAACAGCCAAGAGTCTACTCTCGGAATCTTTCGTTTCAAAACATATCAAGACTAAACTACTGACGCTTAAAGCAAGTCCTTTTAATCCTGTGAAAGTTATTCAATTTCAACAATCGTTTGATTTTGATGAGGAAAATGTAGATAGTCAATGGATTCAAAGCGTGAGAGCGACAAAAGAGACAATTGAAACGCCATTGTATATGCTCTTAACATCAGGAACGACAGGTAAACCTCGAGGTGTGTTAGGAACGCGATTAGGTGCTTGGAGGCGTTTGCAATGGATGTGGACAGAGTATCCATTTGCTACACTTGAATCGAGCGACATATCAACTGAGCGAGTACTTCGAGCTACAAAATTATCATTTGTCGATTCGGTGTGGGAAATTTTAGGTGCGTTTCTAAAGCGTGTACCTCTCATTCATTTACAGTCTCCACGGTCTCAAAGTCATGACATTTCAATGACGTTGATCAAAAGTGTTGTTGTTGACAATAGTACACGCTTTTTAAATGTCGTTTTAAAGGAAAATGTAACACGTTTGACTGCAGTACCAAGTGTACTTGAACTTCTTTTTTTACAAACTACGCAACATGATCGCGAATTGGCTTTTCGAAAGCTACGATACATACTCAGCAGTGGCGAACCATTACGTCTTCATCTATTACAGCAATTTACAACGCAACTTCCAAACGTGACGATTTTGAATCTTTACGGTAAGGTAAAATGTTCAGATTCATTTCAAGTAAACTATGATACATTTTCTATCTCTTCTTCTCGCAGGTAGTACAGAAATGAGCGGTGATGTTACATGTATGGAGTTTAAAGCACCATTTCCACCCGATCAGCTAGAAAGGTGGCACCATTATGGCATTCCAATCGCTAAATTGGATCAATTTGGAATAATTGGTCAAGCAACGTCTTTAATGCTCGTAGCAGATAACGAACTGGCAACTACTTTAGCTCTGGATGACAAAACACTTGCAAGATCAATCATTTGGCCAAGGAAACCAAGCACTCACTCTAGTTCGAACACAGACGTTTCAAAAGGAGTTCTGTATGTATCGGGTCCACTGCTCTCTATCGGATATGTTTGTGAGGGGTACAACCTCGAAGGATATATAACACTCCAACAAAAGCAGTGGTTTTGTACTGGCGACATTTGCTGTGTGATTCAAGATCATTTGTATTATTGTGGACGTCAAGATGACGCAGTTAACATTCATGGACATCGAGTGTATTTAAAAGCAGTCGAATATGCAGTAGCGATGGCGTTACGAGAAAACCTAAACGACACTCGAGTAAATGGAGCTGAAGAGATCATAGCACTTGCAATAGCGACGACAAATAGCAAGAAACATAACCTACTGAGTCAACAGCGTATCGTGGTTTGTATAGCTTGTAAAAGCGCAAAGAGTCACTTGATTGCTCGATACTCATGGACCAAAGCGCTTAATATATGGATCACTGCACATTACGGGGCGTCACATGCACCTCACGACGTCTTTTTACTGTCTCCAAACACAATTCCGCGACTCTCGAACGGAAAACTTGACCGTCAAGCACTTGAAAAGATTCTTGAGCGCAAAACTGAGCGACAAGTGACAACCGTAAGCAATGTTGAGTACAAAAGCTTCATCGAAGTGCGTCTATTACAAATATTTGAGAACATCTTTGATATTTCGCTTTCCGAGAATGAGCGAATACAAACATTTGCAGAATTGGGTGGTGATTCATTATCGTCAACGCTACTTCTTCATGAGCTTCGTCAAGCTTTCGGTGCGTTCGTTCTATCTGCTCAAGAATTGGTACGTACACTGTATGATCTTGTCTACAATGTACAGATTCTTACTCGTGTATTGTGCAGTTAAATATGACGATTGATGAGATTCTGTCTATCGTGAATACATCGCACGAATCTTCGTCAATTACCGACAAGGAGACGAATAAAAACTCAACTTTATATCCTCAAGACGTAGTTAAAAGTGATTTGAAACGTCAAAAGATGAAGCATGATGTTACTTCAGAAGGCTTCAGTTCTAAGGAATGCGGCAAGATAAGTGGGTCAAGAACGTTGAGCTTTCTCGCTCGCTGTAATCAATCATCTCAAGGTGATAATGGTATGTATTTACCAACATGCTCTCTTTTGACTACATGCTCAGCTTCTGGATCAAGTTGTTTCGAATTAAACCAAGCGTGGCGCGTGGATTTAAGTGCGTGTATTGATGCATCTCCGCTTGTAGTGCAACGTCATGATTATAAACATGATGTGAATTCCACATGGGCGATAATCGGATCACATTCAAGTGAAGTTGTTTGTGTGAATGTACTGGCTGGTGGACAAGAGATTTGGCGAGTGAGACTGGACAATCGAATCGAAGCAAGTGCAGCACTTAGTCTTCAACATGAACTCGTGTATATTGGGACGTACGCAGGTTCTCTATATGCTTTAGACTTGCAATCTGGCAAGACACAGTGGAAATTTCAAGCTCAGGGAGAAATCAAAGCGTCTAGTCTTGTCATCGATTCTCACAATCTCGTACTTTTTGGTGCTTATGATCAGAATTTCTACGCACTGGATACAATTGTAGGTCACTTACAATGGGTCATTCATCTTCACGGCAATTTATTCTCACCTGCTTATTATTGTGAATGGTCGAACCAAATTTTTGTCGCCTCTACCAGTGGAAATGTCGAATGTTTGATATTACCATCTTCTAGTGTTTCTCGTAACATGATTCAAGACTGGAACCTCAAACTTCCTGCTCCAATATTTGCAGGCTTAAATGTCGACAGAGAATCCAATATTTTACTCGTTGGTTGTGCAGATGGAAAACTTTATGGAGTCAATACTATGTCAGGAATATGTGTCTGGCAAGTTCAAACGGAGAAACCAATTTTTAGCTCTCCTTGCGTCTATCATTCAGAATTTGTCGTCTTTGGTTCTCATGATGGCAAGTTAAGAAAAGTGAATGTTCGTACTGGTGCCGTTGTGTGGGTCACGAATCTACACGGTGCAGTATTTTCATCTCCGACGGTTCTTCGACTCATTGAAAGGTCTTTTAATGGATTGAAGACAAGAAACGAAGAGAGAAAATTGATTTGTTGTGTGACCACGACAACTGGTCAATTGTACTTTTGTGACGAAAACAATGGATCTATAATTTATCAAACTCGTCAGTCATCTGGAAAGAGATGCAATGATTTAGTTCAAGATGAAAGCTATGAAGAGGAGCTTGGCCCATTGTTTGGATCACCTGTGATTGTTGATCAGTATTGTTTAATTGGAACGCGCTCTAACTACTTCTATGCATTTCAGATGAAATCATAAGCGTGAATTTCTTAATGTATTTGAAACATCTAAGAACAGCATAGTGATGAGGGAATGTACTAAGACGTCACAAGATTATTGGATTTGATTGTTAATGAAGGTACGCCATTCGTAAACGGCAAACTAAAGCATCAAAACTCGACTTTTCTCTCCCGCTTAAATGAAAAATGCACCCGCTATCAGCACAGTCTATAGAACATTCACGTGATGAATCCGTCTCTCTTCTTTCAAAAGACGTATAAATGGTCAAAACTTTGCGTCGACATTGATTCGTATTTGAATCATATTCTTCCTTTGTTTTTATACTTAACCGCTTCTTTCTTCGTTACTCATCGTAGATAATAAATGTCGAATTGCCAATATCTCGACGACGTGAAGATTGTCCAAGTTCTCCACGTCGAATCTCATCTGGATTGTTTCTCGAGTGTAAAATGCAACTTAAACACACTTTAACTCGTATCGACTCGGTCTCAACAAGTACTGGCATCTTTCGACAACATCGTCCACAACTTGCTTCTCCACAGAGACGACAATCGTGACGCTTACGTAAGAATGAAAACGTATGTTGACACACATTACATTTTCGTTGTTGTTTATCTTTATCTCCACTTGTAAATGAACGATGTCGACGAATCATCTCATCCGGATTCTCACGTGCAAGATGATGTCCAATACTTGTTTTTTCAGCATGACTACGTATATTTGCTAGACGTAATCCAGCTAATTCAAGCCATAATGATCGTTTACTCGATGCACATTTACTCTTTGGATCAAGATGCGATGCAAACGTCACTTCGACAACACCAGGACTCTCTGTCTCAACGACAGTATAGACTTCACATCGTATAGAAGCACGCACAAACTTAGATGAAGCACGTAATTCCGGTACACGAATTGACTCAAGAATTCGATATCCAATTAATTTCCCATCTTTTGTCGTTTTAACATCCGTATAGTCAAGATAAACAAGATCTAACGGTGCTGTACCAAATGGATTTTTAATTGCCAAATATTTCAAACCACAATGAAAGAAACGAGAATTTGTTGATGGTGCACACGATGCTAAGACTTTGGCTTCAATCACTTGATCAGCACCTAAAATTGTCTTTTGAGCTGCAGCAAAGATCTCAGTATTCTCTCCAGCTGCTAAAATCGTCATGACATTCTTGACAGAAGCATTCACATGCGTCACTCCTCGTACTTCACATCGTGATCGTTTCGATTTAAACATTTGAACGCCATGTTTTGCTTTAATAGCTTCCCAATTTGAACCTTCATGCACACTTTCATCAGCAGGTGAAATATTACTTGGTTCACGAAATTCTTCAGATGGTTCGTTCGAGGCAAAAGCAATAGCGATACTATATCGTCGCTTAATGTAACTAAAACATCCTGCTTTTTGAGCTGCACTTAATAATGTCGTGTCTTCGGAAATCTGTTCATTTTCACAACTTTCGGATGAGATAGCAGACTTACATCGTACACGTTCATATGATGATGAAACATTCGTATCATTCATTTCTCGATCAAAAACCACATTCATGTCTTCATCTCGTTCACTCTTGTCAACATTTTCACGCTTAAATGTACTCAAAGTACTTGCTAATCGAGTATTGAAACCAGACCAGAGGTCTTGACGTATATCCACAAGTCGATGAATATCAGAACTCATAGCTTCGTGACCAGTACGTCGAAATGTAAGACGCTGTTGCATCACTTTCTTCTCTTGAAACTTAATGCTTTAAACGTCTCACTCAATGTCCGTTAACGTTTGTCACTAGTCGACAACGTCTCAAACACGTGAGCTGACTCTTTTTTGCTGACTCGAACAACCACAATAATAAAATGAGTGCGTTTTTCAATCGGAAGAACTTTAGAAAGTCAAGTACAGAGTGTACCATCTTGGAAGTAGTGGGTTGTGTGCCATTGGTACCACCACCACCTGGTAACATACACTCTTGGCTTGAAAAGACCGACCAAGAGACTGGCCGTTCAATTTGTGCTGAAACTCTGGTACGGAAACGGTACAGCTTTTTTAAAACGTCGTTTGGCCGTACCGGTACAATATGCTCAGATGTTATTTTAGTAATAATTTTACTACAAGATGATGCAAAAATAAGTTTTTAAAGGCATAATTAAAGCAAGAATCACTCAACATCATATACTTGACACAATTACGTTTCGTTCTCACGATCATAGCGTTACGTGACTGCTGGATTTTCTTCATCTAGACGAAGAATTGGGCAATGTACAACGTCTGGGCTAAAACAACGTTGGTCTCATCTATTTCTATTGTTACTTTTAAGCATGATATTTATAAACAAAGATCCTCTTAAATGTCATATATTGCTCTTGAGATTTTTCCTATGCTCTACCGTTTGTCCACTGTAAAATCCATTCATTCAAGCTTTTCAAATGCCGTCCATTAGTATCATACGATACTCACTATTCATGCATATGCCTTTGTAATCAGACAATTCGTATCGTAATCAATCGTCATACATATTCTTTTTCTTGATCAAGAGTTAATACACGCTCATCTTATTGAATCTACTCTATGGTAAAACTACGTCCTTACGTCTATGATTCACCTTTACGATAGTGTAAACAAGAAACACCATAAATCATGAGTAAATACTTGGTTCAGCTGAGAATCGGATTATGCAGCAGTCACGAGAGCAACGAATTTCTATCCATTCATTCACATGTGATGGGTAAATTACCAAATGTTCGACAGTTCTTCTCTTAAATCGCATGTCATTATTCATAGGTGAAAGTTATGGTTAAGATGCAGTATTACCGCTGTTATTTAAGAACCTTATGAGAACATTAGTCAATATTCTACTTTCTCCGTCTTTTAAAATTGGACAGTGGCAACGACCCCGTGCGTAACTGGCGGCATTCAATGAAACGCATTTAAGAAATAAAACGTACCCTCTTAATGGATTTTTCTCCTACCCCTTCCTCACTCACTCTTCATCTTCATCTTCTTCATCTTCACCTTCGTCTTCAAAAGTGTCGAGCGGCACAGAGAAGAGACGTAAGATGGGCTTGTTTGGATCCTTCATGATGACATACTTGCCCTCGGGTTGTTCCAGTAAAAGTTCCGAGAGCATCTTGATAATTCCCCATGTATTATTCTGATTCAATGCAATTTGTGTTGCAAACGTATTGGGATTATACGACTGAACACCAAGAATCACGTGTGCATACGGATCTTTGAAATTCAAACGTGAGACATAACCCAATTTCATTTCATCCACACCACCTAAAAGTGCTTGAGCTGTCCACTTGGCTAATTTGAATGCATTGTTCTTTAATTCATTCGCTAAGATTGCACCACGCTATATAGAAACACAGAAAAACAAAGTGAGTAAGGAATTCCAAGAAAACAACATGACATGAAGATCTTGAGTAGACGGGTCTCTCCTTAATTATTAATTTCCGCATCAAAAGATAGGAATAGCGTATATATCAAATATGTTGGCATTCATTGAGACCCGTACATAACTCATAAGTTACAAGAAAGAGCCTTTGACACTCATATCGAAAGTAAACGCACCTGTGAATCAATTTTCTTTCGCCAATCAATTGCTCCCGGAAATTTTGGATTATATTCATTCAAAGCAAACGTTGAAACATAATTTTTTGTGCCTTTCTTCATTGCCACACTTTGTACTTCACAACGTGCAATCAAATTCAATCCAGTGCCCAAATCAAAGTTTCGGTATCGATACGCTCCACTCGCAGGTTTCGCATCGTCACTAGCAAATGGATTTGAATCATCAAACTTTTGACAATTGTCGTTCTTTAACACTTGTTGAGATAAATTTTGATTAATCATTGTAGCTTCAAGACTTAATCGATCAGGATGATTGATATGATCTGGATCTTCTTCAATTGGTGGCTCGGACGCGTTTTCATTGGCAGTCAAAAGATCAAATGTCGATGCATCTCGCTTATCGAAAAACACCATATTGTTCACACGTTGAGCTACAATATCCCATGGAAAGACCGAGCGCGTACACACCATAAGATGCGATAAAATTGCATCTGTAGCGAAGACTGTCGCTTTTCCTTCTTGTGCAAATCCTTCAATTACAGGATCATCTGTAGTCGTGACATAATAAAAATCTCGATCGTCATACCGATGGACACGAGTGTTTGTACGACTCGTAATTCGATCAAATGCAGTGTCAAACTCGCACAATTCGCCACACCATTTTAAATCTTCACTTTTCGGAATATTCGCTTGTAACTTTGTCAGTTGTTGCAATTCAAATTGATCTACAAGAGTCCAACTCGATTGAATCAAAACGGAAGCCACACGATCAATTTGAACCTCTTCGCGACGACGCAATGTAAATGCACGACGTGCATTGCTAAGTCGATCCCAACGTTTGTTTTGCTTTTGCATACCTTTCATACGTAACTGTGCAGAGGATGTAGTAGGACCATTTGGATCCGGTTTGTCAGTGTACGTCCCACGTCCACCACGACCACCACGTCCACCACGTCCACCAAAACGTTGTTGATTCCAAGTTGGACGTAATCGATCCTCAGTCCGAGGACGCGTACCCTTGGACGTATCGACTAGCTGAAACGTCGCATCTTCTTTGGAATCGTGTTTGTATTGGAATTCAGCATTTACACCTGACGGATCACGAGCATAACGAGAGCCACGTGGCGCATAATTCGAAACAAAGTCGGCGGCTTTGCCTAATTTGTCGCCTTTGCTAAAAGGTGCGTATGGAATATTAAGAAATTGCTCAGGAAGCGTCGTGGGACCCCATCCATGAGTATTAACATCAACACTTGGTATCTCGTACGAAGCCATTGGACGAATGATACATGGTCTATCTCGACCACTCAATTTTAGGATTGTTATGTAGGGACATCATTTATGATGTGGGGCACATATTGTGAAGAAAAATGGATTATGACCAAAGAGATTGACAATCAAGCAGCCAATTAAGCAAGTTCAGCTGTAGAGGAGAAAATTGCAAAAACACGTCGATGGAAAGCACGAGCAGGATCAAGAGTGACAAGCTGACTAATGTGGCGTTTGACTTGTCAATCAAAGCTGTTGTTATGAACAAATAGTGTTGAGTTTTGGTAGATCCAGACTGTAAGGATTCTAATCGCAAAAATGAATATCACGATTTACGAAAGTCACATCATATCTCATACGTACCAATAGGGCAAGATTCTGTCATGTTCACGCTCCCCTTGGATCCAAGGATGAAGACGGGTGTATATTGCCGCGCACCTCGCACAGAAGAAACTTTGACACGGAGAATCTGCGTAAACAGCGCGCGTAGAATGGGGCTTGTACGCTCCACCCTGGAATTGACCCGAGTGCCTCTCCAATAACTTGGAACTACTTTGCTCTTTATCTGATCTTAAAAGTAATGTTGTTAAAACTTAGCTCTAGCATTACTGATGCTAAATAATTGTGCTCTACGATGTTCGAAGCTCTATAAATCACATGCGATGACATGGGAAGTGGATTTCTGGCTACTTTGTCACATGGCAAGAGTTGAGAAAGGCCATGGAGTCGATGTTCCTTCCGCCGAATGTGGCATTTCGAAAACGGTCAAAGTTTTTGCCATGTCAATAAGACAGCAGCACATTGTGCGACTTTGTAAATGATTATGTTGCGTGAGGATTATAGGCTGTTAGTGTCAAGCATGTGGTCAATCGGTCAACCCAATGAAAGCAGTGACTGCTGCTACCGGAAATCCGGAGCCAATGGATCTTATTGTGGTGATTGTGTCGAGAGAAGAAGTTTTGCTTTCTCATGAATTGTGGTGCTTCCATTCGGTCTGATTTGGCGGAGCAGCGCTCAAAGTTGGCCTCCTCAAAAACGGCCTTCGACACGCCATGTTCTTCATTCGCCCCATAGTTGAAATGACTGTACACCCTTTCTCAAAACTGATAACAGTTACCGTTATAAAAATTTTAGTACAAGTACACCTCCAAACAAGATTTTCTACTTGCATCTAACCTTTATTGTTGAAGCACTGAGCGTTGCAGTTATTTGCCATCCGCAATGGCCGGTTGGAGAGTGGATACTGCGGCTCAGAGGCGATAAATCTTAGCTGGGTTGAGTTTGACGCGAGTGCATTAATAATTTTGATCATTACCTTGGTAACCGCAGGTGTCACACCAACTGGAGTATCAAGCACTTACGCGAGTTGTATCTATTTTCTCCCAACTAAATGCCTAATCTTTCACGCTGGCTGATCAAAAGTCCCCACGCGGGCAAACAGTCGTTCTTTAACTGCGCAAGACACACCTGCAAAAAAATGTTTTTTCCATCGTGGAGATTGAAGACAATGGAGTCCATCCCTAAACAAAGCATCACTTTGTAGGTAGAGGTATCTCTCCTAGTCGCAATCTGTTGTTCTTTGGCGTCAGTGTACGAGATTATGATGAGAACACATTATGAGCATTAGTGCGTTAATTCGTTGTGCAACTAAGTGTGGCGCACTACTGCAGCAGGTTGTTAAGAATATACGAGGATCTATAGTTTGCCAAGAGCAGATATTATTCAAGAACGTCTTGAACGCAGTTGGATCCTGGATTCGAATTTAATTTTGATATCCTGCTTATGTTTGGCCATGCTGAAAACGCTACGATTCTTGGATCCTCTATAAGTCAAAGAAAATATGTCTCGCATCGCTGTGAAGCTTTGATGAGTCGTAAGCCGACAGATGCTAGAAAAATGAGGCGCTGTGAATGTGGACAAGAAGCAGCGACATCTTAAGTACACGCCATGGGAATTTCTGAAATGCTCGGCAGCAATATTGCGAGGTTACTTGTGCAAAAAACAGGGCACTGGCGGCTGTGAGCCGTGGTTAAATAGGAACCAGATTGAAACGAAGCAAGCTACCGTTTGACGGGAATGCCCTTGTTGAGATGAATAAGGACAGGTTTAATGTAATTTTCTAAAAAGTTCCTTTACTGAGTAGGCGAAAGACGACCGAGTATCGTGGTCTCCAGTGTGAGATTTTATGAAGACTGGAGGATACTCATCCTTGTCATGGTGTCACGGTACAGCTGAGTCATAAACACCGAGTGTAGTGCCCACCGTGCTATATGTTAAAGGAATATAGACTTGTGGCAAAATATTATATAATCTCGTGAATGAAGTGCTTCGGGCTGTACAGAACATTCAAAACTTTCAACCATTCTTTAAAAAGCTCTTGCAGGTCTGGCAGATAATTGATATATACAAGGATTGATGCTGATAGTGCTGGGGGAACTCTAAGCCAATTATTCGTTATGAATAAGCTCATAATGGTGGATGTTCAAAAAGCAGTGCACATCAGCAATATATCTTCTATCCTCAAGTATTATACAAAGCTTTATAATTCGTTGTGGAAAGATTTTTACAACGTAATGTTGAGATATATCCCTAGCATCGGAAGCTCACGGATTCTGAGACAAATCCTGCGCATTACCTCAATGACCTGTACCGCGGGAAAAGTCCGACATCATAAATGAATATTTCAGTACACGGCACGAAGAAGATCTGGGAAAAAGCTTAAATTTCTGCACCTGTTGATGACTTTCTGTGTATAAAGAATAGTGGCAAATGGCTATCGTACATGCTTGTTGTAAGTAGTTTGCAGCGGTCATTCCGGCTTAAATGCCGATTTTAAAAAGCATGTTCTGCTTTATAGCATAGTTGGCTACACCTTTTTAGTGCCCTCGATCTAGTTGTTTAGTATTTTTAATTGTTCAGTTAAGTCAGCGCGGTGACTTTTAATTTCATCCCGGGCTGTCTTACGCATTTCCGAAGCTCAACATTTGGATGTCGCAGCTCCAAAAATCTCATGGTGCTGATGCGCAGACGTAGTTCGATAATATATTCTCCCATATCGTACACAGCGTGGTATAAATGTAGACATATATATATATATTGAGAAATTGCACATTGTGCTCAAGTGTACATGCTTCTATAAGCTGCCCACCAACGTGAACAAATGACTGTAGAGAGCTGATGGGCACCATTTTAGAAATGTTTTTTTAGATTTCGTCATCTTTGAATGGAACTCGCAAGCTCTACACACAAGGGTTTTGTCTAGTCAACTACTTGCCAAGTAAAGTGCAAGCTATACTAACAATCCAATAAACCTTGCCAATCTTTTCTAAAAGAATACCAAATAGTGTCGAGGTGCGAAGCATGCGACGGCGTATGAGGCTGTTAAATGCGACCTTATGCTTTTTGGCTCGCCAGATATGGATATTGCATCAGGCGATGGCTGTGGTGCTTTGATACTTGTTTTGAAGGATGTTTTGCATTGAATCGACATGTAGTTGCCTTTGTGTTTTAAATATGGAGTAAAAAAAAACATTATTTCTTACTAGAACGAGCTACTTGCCAGAAAATGTGCTGCTGTCCAACTTAGAATACGGCTGCACAGCTGTTTGAGATCCATACGGGACATGCGTCGTCTCATAGAGCAAGATCGTTGTCCCACCTTTTGCAAAAAAATGAACTACTTATTGCATAAATATCCGTAAAACCTAATCAACTTGCTATGGCAGTTAACGCACTTTTGCATCATCTATATGTTGTTTGTGAAGGTTTGTAATATTGACGACACGCATCGACGATGCCATCTTTACATCGTACGAGCGTGTAAAGCGCTGCCAAAACCTTTGAAAATCAAGAATATGAGATAGAATATCGCTTCACTTAGGCTTTTACATGCGCGTTTCACCGCTTACCCCTTATCTCAAAGCTTAATCTATACCAACGCATACCCGTTTATCTAAAGGTTGCTGTATATATGCGGTATATCAAGACAGACCCGTGATATTTTCGCATGATGGGGACCTCAAGTACAGAATTCTGTATCAGGCACATCATACCTCTCATTGTGGCAGAGAAAATACGTAAGACTTGGAAAGTTCTGGTGGTCCACATACACAAGTTGGTAAACACGCATGCATACGTGTAAAACAAGGCAATTGGTAGAAACCTCATCGTATGCTCTGGTGCGTTTGGTCAGTCTGCAATTCCCAATAATCCGTAACCATCGATATTATGTTTTTGGTCTTCTTGAGGCTCTTCGGTCTTGTAAATTAGCTCAAAGGTACCAGGGGGTGGTGAAGTATTGCAGTAAAGTGCAATGATCTAGAATTATGTATGATAACAGTGGTGGTATCTCAAACGGAGGAGTTCGTCGGACACATGGGCTGCTCACCACCAATTATCTCAATATCTGCTAGTCTTGACGATACGAGTCACATCCGTCTTTTGCACATAATGTGGTATTTTTGTATCGGATTAGTTTGTAACCGACATTTGATATTCTCTCCTCGATGGTTTGCAGCTAAAGGGTAACGATTCTGTAGCATTTCACGAAAATCTTCTTGGCATTAATGCTTATGATTGTTGCGGTGTTAGGAATATGAATGTCATGAATTGATGGCACCCAACTGGAGTTAGTATATGGCAACATCAACGTGGTGGTCAGACCAAGCAATAAGCGTATCGCAGTACAGGTCTTGCTTCTTTATGATGTAGGTTACTCCACGATCGCAGCGTGAACGACGATCGACTCGTGGTAGCGGAATTATGATATTCGCGAGTTCGCTATATCTTTCGCAGCATACGACACTTCCGACACCAACCTGTGATTCAAATTTATCGGAATCGCACTCAATGAAATGTACGTCTCCCTTGGAGTACAGAGTGTTGAAGGTGATGCTGCGGCTTTGTGTTATTCGCAAGTTGTTGAAGATGATTAGAGAGGAATCAGAACGCGTTATTGTGGATACACAACCCATTAACATGGGTTCACAGTGGGAATATAATGGGTGCAGAATATTCTCCGAAAGTTCTTTATGTAGATATATCAATTAAGCTTAGATGTAGCTGTAATGTGAACTAAGTCTTGAACACATCACTTTTGGTTTACCTCTTCGACCACAAGCCATCTTCATTCTAATCCTCTGCGTTCGACTCAATTATAAAGAGGTTATTTGGACGCTACGCTCAAGATGGAACCATTCGACGGGTCATAACTACGCGCTTTGGGCGTTCAAGATGAAGATGTACCTCATGTCCAAGGAACTGTGGGATGCAGTGCTCGGTAGAGCAGACGTCACGGCGACAAAGGAGCAGCAAGCGCATGCGGCGATCGTACTCAACTTGAAGGACTCCCAGCTGGTTCACTTCATGAATGCTACTAGTGCTCACAAAATCTGGGCAGCACTCGAGGGATTTTACCAAACTCAGGACATGGCAAGCCAGCTACAGCTCAAGGAGAAGTTTGCTTCATTCAAGTATATGGCAACGGACATGAGCGCGCACTTGATGGAGCTAGAGCAACTAGTGCTGCAGATAAGAAGCGCGAACTTTGAACCAGATGAAGAGGATGTGTGCGCGACGATGCTGCGCAGCCTGCCAGCGTCGTACGAGAGCGTGGTGTAGACATTTCGCATGAGTGTGACTCAATTCAGCTTTAGCAATCTCGTAAGCAATCTGATCGCCGAGGAGGTGCGCAAGCAGGAATCATGCCGCATTGAGAGCGAAACAGCGCTACACGTGGACAAGCAACACGAAAAGCGCCAGTTCGCCAGAAAGAGTGGCGGTCAGCGCAAAAAGGGAGCGAATATTCAGTGCTACAATTGTGAAAAGCGCGGACACTACGCGCTGCTGGGCGAAGGCTAGTGGTAACGGTGGCAACGGCAACCAACATGAACACCACCCAAACGTGGCATTCAGCGCAAGCGAAGAAAGCGCGGGCGACTGCTGGGTAATGGACAGTAACACCACAGCACATATGTGCAGGGAACGTGAAGCGTGTTTCGAGTACATTGAAGCTACGACGACGCGCATCGTATTGAGTGCAAAAAGTAGCGAGCGATTGAAGGTGCTCGGACAGGGCACGGTGACGTTGCAGATCTGGAATAGCACAGGATAGACGAAAGCGCGACTTGAGAGCACGATACACGTGCAAGACTTGACAAAGAATCTGTTTTCGCTAACAGCGGCAGCATTGCGTGGGATGAAAGTCGATATCTCATGCAACAGCTGCGTCGTAAAACAAAACGGACGAACTGTCGCGACGGGATCGAGGCGTGGCATTAGCATGATGCTAGACGTTGAGCCGAGCGCTGAGTGCCACACAGTTGATAATGAGGCCGAGCTGTGGCACCGCCGGCTTGGGCACGTATCATACACGACGGCGAACAAACTAATCAAGTGCAAACACATCAATGGCGACTGCGTGGATGCAAGTGTTGTGTGCGACGTGTGTGCGACGGCTAAACAAGTGCGAAAGGCGTTCAACAGTAGCGAAGAAGATCCTTCTGCTAGCGAAAAACATCGCACGGACAACATCATATGCTCAGACGTCCTGGAACCAGTCTCACCGGCGTCCAAGTCCGGACACCGCTATGTTGTAAGTTTCATTGCGATGCGGAGTCGCTTCGCGCGGATCTACCCACTACGCAAGAAAAGCGACGTGCCGACGGCGTTCAGGAGATACTACCACGACATCAAGCTTGAGTGCGACATTGACGTCAAGGTATTGCATAGCGACAAAGAGGGCGAGTATCGAAACTCAGAGTTGGAGAACGTCTGCTGAAGACATAGAATCAAGCAAAAGTTCACGGTGCCACACAACCCAAAGCAAAACGGCATGGCAGAGAGCATGAATTGCACGTTGATCGAGATGACTTGCTGCATGCTAAGCGAGTCCAAGATGAGCAAGGTCTATTAGTGCGAAGCTATGATGACTGCTATGGACATCCGCAACGTGGTACCAAGTGCTTCGAGTCCAAACGCGAGCCCGTTCGAGCACGTGTTCAAACGCAAGCCATGCAATCAGCACATGCGCGTGTTCGGCAGCCAGTGCTACGCGCACGTAGCCAAGGCAGTGCGGGGGAAGCTCTACAATTCAGGCAGCGCTGTCCGATGCTCGATTACTCAAAGCAGCACAAGGCGTATCGTCTGCTGAATCAAAGCACGAAAGCAATTATTATCTCGCGCAGCGTGACATTTGCGGAAAACGCGCCAACAATAAAAACGCACAGACAGGGTGCTCCAAGTCTGATCGAAGTCGTGAAAGATGATGAGCATGATCAAGAGCCAAGCGACACAACAGCCAGGGCGAGTTACCAGACCCCACCGAAAGGACCCAGAGGGGCTCCGGCATGTGTCGAGGAAGTGCTGAATGAGCGTTCAAGAGGCGCTATGCCAACACACCGTTCAGGTACACCAGGACGCGACAGTGAGAACGAGTCGTATGTGCGAATGGCGCGCAAGAAGCAGGCGGTGTTGCGCTACGAACATGAGTTCCCAAATCTGCGGCGCGGAAATTTCAGCCTGGATGACCGTGAAACCGAACACGACGCGTTGTACTGTTTCAGCGCTGAAGATGACGGCGAGAGCGATTCGACGTTCGAACAAGTGCAGCAAAGCAAATACAGAGATAAGTGGCTGCGTGCAATGGAATGTGAAATTCAACCACTGGCGCAGAACAAGACATGGACGCTTGTGGATCTACCGAGTGACAAGAAGGCAATTGGGTGCAGGTGGGTGTTCCGAATTAAATGCGAGCCGAGTGGAAAGATTCTCAAATTCAAGGCGCGGCTCGTTGCCAAGGGCTTCACTCAACGGCCAGGAGTGGACAACTTCGAGATTTATGCGCCGGTGGCGCGCAAGGAGTCAATCAACGTGGCTCTGGTGCTTAGTGTACAAATTTAAGCATGTGTGAGAACCAGAAATTGCCACACAAATGAGCTCATCAATATTGCCGCAACCGACATATTTCTCGATCAATCATGTAAATACTTAGCTATAACTTACGTTTATTTTTATGAAACGCTATATATCTGCCAAGAATTAGTGTCGATATCTCACGTCAAAATTATAATTAATTTTAGAACGACCTATTTTGAATAAAAAGATCGCTCTTTCATAATCAGCAACATTTTTTAAAACGTAACAATGTTAAAACCAATGGGAAAAAAGCACAGGCTAGACGAATGGCGTGGCGCTCCGTTGTACTTGCCCCGTGGAGTAACACTACCAGCGCATCTTCGTCCACTATTTATGCCTAATAACACTGCATGGAGGCTTCAACTTCGGTATCAGAAATACCAGGAAAAAGTGCGATCGTTACTCAAGAAAACAGACGCAAGTCAGCAACAAGAGCATGCGGCTAGAGCCTCGGGTCGCGTTGTTGCTATATCAAGTATGGCACTTGCACTTACTGTCAAGACAAAAGAGAAAAGTCCGGAACCAGTAAAAACTGCATCATTGTACCTTAATACAGAGAAATGGACACTAAATCAAGATTGGACGACGCTTCAGCAAGACACGAGACAATTCATGTCGGACACGAAAGTAAAGAGTGATGGTCAACCGCCACGGGAATATGAATTTGTGAATATTATGGAGTCAACGTGGCTATTGTCATCTATTGAACAACGCTGTGCTGCAAGAGCAAGTGAACAGACCACAAGTAGATTTCAGCCAAGTTTGATTCGTCAATTAATGGATGTGAAGCTAGCAGTTGTAGATCTGCTATTTATCTCTCGTGCTGGTACTGACGTAAATCTTCGAGGTCGAACACCATTGTCTGCTAACAAACATTATCAGAATCTTCTTACTCGAGTCACAACATCTAGTACAATGGAAATAGAGCAAGTAAAGCACATATTTGAGAATTTAAAGTCCGATATGGTTCTCCCAGCAGTCAAATGTCTTGGCTGGCTTCTTACGAAGATGTGGCGTCTACTTTTTCATGGTCTTTACGTCGATGTTGAGTCTTTACATCGCGTACGTCGTGTACTTGAAGGATCTGAAGGAGATGTCAGTATTGTCTTTGCACCTACACACAAAAGCCATTTGGACTATTTGATTATTAGTTATTTATGCTTTGCATATGGCATTCCATTACCCCGCATTGCAGCTGGAAACAATTTAAATATTCCACTTGTTGGTAAATTTTTGCGTGCAAATGGAAGTTTCTTTATTCGTCGATCGTTTCGAGATGATTTGCTTTACAAAGAAGTGCTGGAAAATTACGTTCATGAGTTATTGTACGATGGCAATCCTATTGAAGTCTTTCTTGAAGGTGGTCGTTCACGTCATGGTCGAGTTTGTAAACCTCGTTTGGGATTTATGTCAATGTTTCTAAATTATGTAAAGCAAAGGACACCGCAAGAGTCTGGCAACGAGGACGACACTTTGAAGAAAACGATTCTGGTTGTTCCGATTTCACTTGACTACGAGAAAGTATACGAAGTTGATGGATACGCTAATCAGTTGCTTGGTAAACCCAAAGAAAAGGAAAGTCTCGTGGGTTTACTTCGGTCGATGTGGGATCTTTTCTTCGTACGTCTTGGCCACTCATACGTCCGATTCGGTGAGCCTGTACCATTAACACACACATCTTCGCTTGAGGAATCGGCAAATCTTGTGGCTGAGCGGATGCAAATATCAGGAACTATCACTTCAACTGCAATTGTTTCAGCATTACTGATGTGGAAACGTGCGTACATGACAACTGCAATGCTTGAAAGTCGCACATTTTGGCTTGTTGGTGAGTTAAAAAAGCGTAAAGCAACGGTAACACACGTTGACATCGATGCTATCGCTGCTCACGCATTGTCCATATTAAATATTGAGGTTATGGTTAATGATATTGTCACGCCTCACTTGCGTTGCCCAGTACGAGCGCTTGAGCTTGGCTTTTACCGAAATCACTTGCTGCATATTTTCTTACCTGACATGGCTGTGATTAGTGCGCTGGATACGGTTTTACGATGGCAAAGCTTCAGATGTGATGGATGTAATGAGACTTTGCGGAAAATCGATATCGAAGCAGTGAAGCTAGAGGCTCGAAAGATCTGGCAATTTTTGCGTCACATTTGTCGTCATGCAATGATTAACGTTGATACCCGCGTGGATAGCTTTCTTACTGAGCATTTCACGAGTTGTGTGGACGAAACCTCGGCCACGGTGGTAGTGGCTATGAACACTTGGAACCGCATGAAGCTTGTGAGTTTTGTGTTGTCGTTAAATTGGTCGTTCATGGACTCGTGGTGGCTTACGATTCAAGGCCTTTGGAGTTTATCTGATTGTGTTGAGAATACTATTACAGAGCGTGAAATTATACGACGGGTGCAAACCTTAGCAAAAAAGTTATTTTCACGCCAACAGCTTTTCCATGCCGAGGCCTTATGCAGTGAGAGTATCAAACAGACTTTAGGCTTTTTAGCTGAATGTAATGTTGTGCATTTCGAGCAGTCACAAGACAGCACATCACGAAGTATTCGTCTCAATTTGAAGACTGAAGCTTTGGAATATCTGACTCGAGAGGTGAATGCACGTCGAAAACCGCAAAAGTTTTTATGGCGTCAAGACGAGCAACCACATAATCTGACGCGTGAAGAAGCTCTGACATTGCTCAAATGTAACGCTCCACTTTAGGTGCAATTAATTAAATTAGGTCCTTTGCAAATATAACATAGATGTGTCTAAACGTTGAACCTTATTTTACGTACGTGAACCTAAATATGAATATACCAAGAAATTCTAGTATGCTGCTAGTCCGTAGGCACGTTTCTCGAGCTCTCAATCTCTCAAGCTTATCATCCTTTCGTTCTTCATCATCGTATTTTACCGATAAAGATGCTGATAATGTGGCGCAATATTTTGTACACGTTCCTGTCTTGTTTCAAGAGACAATTGCTGCGTTTTCTCGAGACATTTCAGACACAGTTGAGCCTCGTTACTTTGTTGATGGCACTACAGGATTTGGAGGCCACGCCAAAGGTCTTTTGCAACACTTTCCAAGAGCTCATTTGCTATGTATAGATCGCGATCCTGAGGTATTGAGTATTGCTCAAGCAAATTTAGCCGATTTTCACGACCGCGTGAGTTTTCAACTTGGCTCTTACGCTAACTTGGACAAACATTTACAAGCTGCTGCCTTTCCAGATGAAATAGATGGAATTCTTGTTGATCTTGGCGCTAATAGTTATCATTTTGATGCTGCAAAACGGGGATTTAGTGTCATCAACGATGGACCGTTGGACATGAGGTTTAACCAACAAGATGTGACACAACGAACAGCGGCGGATGTTGTGAATTCGCTCTCTGAAGTTCAATTAACAAGGATATTTAAAGATTATGGAGAAGAACGATTGGCGAAAGAATTTGCCAAAGCGATTGTACGAGAACGAGAAGAAAGAGATAAAGTATTTCAAACAACAAAAGAGTTACGCGAGTGCATTGAACGTATAGCAAATATGTGGAATTCCAAACATTCTCGAAAGAAAAACGGCAAACGCAGTAATAGAAAAGGAGGATCTCATCCGGCGACGCGTTGTTTTCAAGCACTGCGAATATATGTGAATGATGAACTTGATCATGTAAATACTGGCGTCAAGCAACTTGTGAATCATTTAAAGCCCCGAGGACGACTAGGTAAAGCCAAAATTTTGTGTGATTTTTATCATGTTAATCACTATTTGTTCATTGCAAAGTCACGATAGCTTTCCATTCACTTGAAGATCGACCAATAAAGAAATTTTTCTGCGAATTGGTGCGTTTACTACTAGATACGCTTGAAGTCGATTTTAATCGTTATGCATGCTGCTTATTACTGCGCTGTACAGGACAGAAAAAGCAGAATCGACAATGATGAGGATGAAGACGAAGAGTGGGACGGTGAAGACACTGAAAATGACGAAAACGTTGGGATCTTTGATTTATTGAGCACTAAAAGGTTCCGTCTTATACGCCGAAAAGCCATCAAAGCAAGCGACCATGAGATTGCGACCAATTCCCGCTCACGCAGTGCTCGTCTACGCTGTATCGAGCGATTGTCGTGATCATATTTATCAAGAAATAGCTTCTTAGACATCGTTGTTATTGTAGTTTTGACTCACAACTTTCGATTCTTGTATAGAAAATCATTCATCACGCTTCTTTTCGCATTAAACCCGATGACTTTTCAATTTGACACTTAAAATCGTCTAAACTATAAATGCGACGCCAATCAATTGGTTGATAACCTGGTAATCCCAGGAAATCCACCACATTGTTCCAGATGCCACGTGAATACACTCGATCAAGATTCTCGTTCTTCACAACTTCATTCGTTGTAAGGGCAGCACACATAAGGTAAATGTGAAAGATAAGCATGTAGGCAATCCACACAATCTGTACCAGGTCCAAGAACATGACACAAAAGAGCACTGGATAAAAATGGGCGAGACTCCAAATCCAGTTGAATAATATTTTTGGAATGTTAACATGATTGCTCACAGAAAAATCCCACAACGTCGTTTTCCACTTCCACCATTGCCATTGGATGGTCAAATCTATCGCAGCTTCAGGTTGAGCTTGCGCATAACGCCAGCAAGCAATCAGTTCCATACTAATTGAAAGTACCGCTGCAACGAGAAAACCAAGAAACGCGGCGTGATTTCGTTCACCGATGGCATTTATCACAAAAGGGCAATAGTGATCAAATTTTGCAACGCATGAATTCAACTCAGCACAGTGCTTTCCGCGCAATGGCCTCTTGTGTAAGCAAGTGAGGCATAATTTCGTAGCATTGGGTGACTTGGACTCAACAAGATGGCGAATATTCTAAAACGATCAAAATGGTCAATTTGTTCTTCGTAACGATATAGTACAAGATCAACTTACATGCAATTTTTGGTCATACGAAGTGAACACTTCCCCTGGATCTGAAGTGGCTGTTTGAAACAAAGTGACTCCAAGCATTACAAAACAAATTATTGCAAAACTGCAGAAGATCGTGCTGCAGTAGCCACAGTATAGAAAAAAACTTCCAACAAGATAACCAATTGAAGCGACATTCATCCCAAACATCAATGAGGCTGCTTTTCGCTTGTCACCGTAACTTCCTCGTTGAATCATTTTCAAAAGTAACATCGCCGCAACCAGCAGAACGAAGAGTGATAGCGTGATGTATAGAGCTCCATTTACTGTCGAGAATATGAAGCATGTAAGAGGGAGGATAACCCATGGCACGAAAAACGCGAGCTTAGACAGATTATTCTCGAGAAAGTGTTTCTAGTTAATGCATGATAAGTTAAAACAATGTTACTGCCAGACTTGTTGAAACGCACGTACAGAAATGGCGAGTCTCTGAGCAAGATTTTTGAGCTGTTCGTCCTCAACTAATAGATAAAGGGTAGTTGATTTAGGTTCAAGACGTGCACGTGCGAGAGCTAATGGAGTTAAGCCGTCTTTGTTCATTCTCGTGGAGTCAGCTTTTACGTCAAGCAACATTCGTACAGCCAAAGCAATGTTGTTTATGGCTGCATGATGAAGAGCTGTTCAAAAATCCTCTGTTTGATTAAAAATGACGTATTCAAATGCATAAAAGTCATTCGTACCCGTGTTTCCATCTGCATCTTGTGCATTCAAAGCCACCTGTAAGCTCAGCACCATTCGAAACGAGTCCAAGTGAAACTGTTGGGGTTGACAAAGCAGCATCAATGCCGTTCTCTGGCTTCCATCTAGTCCGTCAAACCAATAAAAGTTTTTTCAGTCACACAACAGACCAATTGCGTCTCCTTCACTTCACCAGTCACATCACCTTGCATCTGTTGATTCACATCAGAGCCTTTTGCCACAAAATACGCTGCTGTAATAGGAAAACAGCGATAGACTGCTGTTAAAAATGGCGTAAAACCTTGTACATTGCGAAAGTTTGGATCAGCTCCATGCCGCAGAAGCAGTTCAACTGCGTAGATTTGATTCGATTGTGCGGCCCAAAATAATGGCGTTGTATAATTTTTGCCATCTAAAGCATCCACGTCTACCTGAGCTCGAAGCTTTTCGTCTCCTAAGAGGAATCTATCAAATTTTGTTTGGATCCATTAACAATGAAGTGATAGAATCACGAATTAGCAATAAGAAACTCACTCCAATACACCCATTTTGCCACTCATAGCCGCGTGATGCAGAAGCGTAGCCTTTGAAATTGTATCGTATGCACCCACGTCGAAGTTTGGATCCTAGTTTCTAGAAAGTATTTAACCCCACTCTGTAAAAACATCAAGATAAAGAGAAATGAATACCTGATGTATAAGCTCTTGTAGCTCCAAGAGGAGCCCAAGTCGTGCACAATCAAAGGCATTTGAAGTTGATAATTTTCCACTGCATTTGGCACACGAAGATTTGAGACTGATCTCGTTGCAAGACGCGCATATGAGGCGGGAATTTGGCATCTTATGGTCAGTCATTTTTTGAACTTGATCTTCTGAGTTTGTATGATGTATGAGCTTACAATATTCTATTGAAAAATTGCAATAAATGACTCAAATTTAAAAATTACTTTGTCTGTTTCATAAATAATTTAGTATCGAATACTTCGAGTGTCAACGCCGTATAGCAACTCGATAGAAATATTGACTATACATGCAGACGACACGGTGTCGGGAGAAACTGTCCATGTGGATCATCATGAATTTCTTGCCTTAACTGACTATAATACGGGCGCTTTGTCTACTTCCGATGCGGCAACTCGATTGTGAATGGTTCCACTCTCAACTGACAATAAAAAACTGGACACGATTATACTTTCGACGTTTCAAGTCTGCGACATCGCTTCCGTAGACTCATTAACCGATTCTGACTACTGTAGTTTTGATACGATAATGGCACGACACAGGGGGGATTTTAGGTCAAGCTATACCTCGGTATCTGTATCTTAACTAAGTCTGTAAAACTTCGCAAAAAATGGGTAGAATTTGTATGGTGGAAGGATAGTGTAATAATAAAATCCAAACAATATGCTCCTCCGCACAACGCATCGCATAAAGTTCGTAAGACTTTTGGTGGTACACTGAAACCTACGAAAAGTTGACAAAAAGGTCCCAGGAGTAGGTCACTCATCCCAGGAAATTTTTATATCCCCTACCGCTGGGACGAAGTTGTTAATGCAAAGCCACCTATGGTTGCCGATGCCTGAGTCAATCCAATTCTCGCGTACGATGATTGCTTCATTCACAGCGACTTCCATTACGAAGCACTGAGCCCACATCTTGCGCCTGTATGCACCGACAAGGTACACGCCCAGCTTGAGATTTAAGCTACCGGACCCCACACGTTAGGATTGAGCCTTCTCTAGCGTGGGATGCTGGTAGCTATCCGACCCATTTTGGAACCGGTACACGCCTGGCTTGAGCACACGAACTTCCTTGTCGTCGGAAAGTGCACGTCTCACAATTGTCATAGTACCGGCACCTTTCCCATCGTAGCGATTATGCAGAGTCTTGATACCGAGCTTTACATTGCACCTTGGGAACGCATTGGAGCAGTATCTCACAATCTCGACGAGCTTGTGAAAGCCTTCGTTGAGCGAAACCATGGTGCTAACCGCGTTCAGTAAATACCCTGTTCATTTTTCTTGGAGTCGTGCGTTTTCGTTTTCTTGTTGATGGCTGAGAAGCTCGAGTGCTTTCTGGGACGCATGAGACAAGCACGCATGTCGTTTCCATCTGAAGGCTAGCGCGTTACTGCTGATCTACACTAGGTTTGACAGCTAATGGTTCGGGCACTAACGTAGGCACACGGCAAACGTCTCGACGAGGTTCACATTACCGCAACGATCAACTGGTTTTGCAAAACAATCCAATCAGGTTTTGGTTAATCCAAATCGTCAATTCATGTTACTTGACACTCGAACCCGGTCGCCACGGTCCTGCAGTTGTTGATGAAATAGATATATCCAACTCAGTGGATATCACCGACCGCCGGGTACGCCTGAATGGCCACATCCGCTTCCGAAATTCGTATCCACGCACTATTGTCACTGTCACCAGGCCTTCGGCTGGAGACGAGGATACTGGTAGAGTAGTGGTTGGAGATGACGGAGTCGCAATCTTCGGGTCGTCGTCGTTGTCTTCACCACCGTCGACGCCGTTGTTGCTGCCGTCTTTGTTGCTGCCGCTGCCGATCGCGTCGTTACTTTGGCTCGCCGGGTGCGGCTCCGACAGATTCACCGGGGCAGTATTATCTGCATCGCTAGACACTTGAGCTCAAGTGGTTAGCGCTCAACTTGGACCTGATTCAATACCCATAGGATCCAAATCAAGGCTCCCGGAGATAGGCCACTAAAGTGGACGACTAATTAAACCAAAAAGTGACTGCCGTACCCAAATGAGTGTGGGACAACGGGCGCACCACTGACCGATAAAAATACCATAGTGTAAACAGGTCGATCACGAAAACACGCGGATAACTGTTAGAATTTCTAGATGCGCTTGTCGGGCGCCGCAGATACGATGCACAAAGTATCACAACACCACAGAGTAAATGTTGCAATAATAATCTATTACCTTCTTAAAATGTATCCTAATCCCATGGCCTGGGATCAGCCATCCTCACCCCGTATCATGACCGTTGAGCCGTTACTGGCATACCGATAACGCTGA
>NW_020187271.1:853403-853867 GCF_900000015.1 Plasmopara halstedii
CGGTTCGTCGATACACTCCCATCTGATGTCTCAACTTCGTCAATTGAGATCTTGCGTAGGTTCACATTCAGCGGACGGAAGAAGTGAGACGTCGAACGCTCAGAGTTGGCTGCCTGGAAGTCAAACGCATTATCTTGATATTACTGGCTTGTTCGCAAGACCGTTTCCTTGTAATGACGCATGGCTTCGTCGAAGGGTTCGCGGACGTCGTCATCCGACAAAACGCGATGCCGAGCAGCAGCTTGATCTAGCGCAACTCTGGCATCTTCTACGGCTTGAATGTCTTAAGTGTGAAGCTTTTTCTGTATATCCTGCAGTTGTTTTTTCATGCGCACTTTCCACGCTCCCCATACTTTGCCCGGATTGTCAGCGAGTCGGAGTCTGTCACGCACCAGCTCAGCTTTCTTTTCGATTGCCGATACAACCTTCGGGTAGTCGAGCAAGTATCTGGGGAACTTCCAGTA
>NW_020187271.1:853877-854203 GCF_900000015.1 Plasmopara halstedii
TCTGTTTTACACGTTTTATAGCAGAGTACGTCATAGATAAGAGCACAGTTCTCGAAAGTGATAAAATCAGATTTGTAAAACGTATTCACTTGGCACCATCGCGATGTATAAATAGTTATTTGAGAGATATTTACAAAGTTTGTGGGGCTAGTTGGTATAGATGATATAGCCGTCCAATTTTTACCCGCGACGTCGCGCGTCTGTATGTGGCTTGCTGTGAACCGATTCGTTCTACACCATTTATGCAGCGGGATTGATGCACATTTCGTATTGATGAAGCTTTTATGTACGTGTCCTAAATAGCTATCAAGTTTTGTAAGCTTCAC
>NW_020187271.1:854213-854437 GCF_900000015.1 Plasmopara halstedii
GTACAAACGCCTAGCTCGGTCAAGACTACGCGGATGACTGACTCCAGCTAAAGTGCAAACGTGAACTTTGATGGCTGATTCGTTACGCAACGCAAAGTGTACCTAAATACATGGCGTATTGCAAGTGCAGTCCTTTACTACGAACCTTACACTCGTAAACTCATTCAGAGGTGGTTCTTATGTCCTCTCAATCAAATGCGTTCCGCACAAGAAATCAGGAAACG
>NW_020187271.1:854447-854647 GCF_900000015.1 Plasmopara halstedii
AGTAGAAAGATAGAAGCCTTTTGATGCGAGTAAAGCTGTAGAGATGTCGTCTCTTCATACTTTTGAATAACGATGTTGCAGTATGTCTACTTTAGGTGCATCAGATGCACACTTGTTTAAATTAAAAATCGACCTCTAATTGACCTAGTGGTAAAGGCGTAGTGACTTCACACTTTCGATTGAATGGCCAACCTCCTCAC
>NW_020187271.1:854657-855538 GCF_900000015.1 Plasmopara halstedii
TCACGCAGTCTTGGTGACAATCTCTTGTCCGAGTTTCCAACCCCCTTGCTTTCTAGAGCCCGTCGAAACGCTACATACATCTCATCACCCGCATACGCGGCGCGGATCAAATTTGTCACAGACGACGTTACAATTGAAACATGAGCAAGCTCATAGTCTGGTCTGCGTGACAACGCATCAGTCAAAGCATTCTGCTTTACCGGCTTATACTTCACCTCGAAGTTATATTCCGCAAAGAAGGATAGCCATCTAGCCATTCTTTGCGAAAGGTGGGGCGATTAAGTCGCAGTGCGTAGTGACGCATGATATGTATAGATCACAAGCGGCTTGGATTCGAGCAGGTGGATCCTGAACTTGACAAGATACTTCATCGCAAGTAGCTTCTTGTCATGAACTGGGTACTTATTCTCTGCAGCTTTGAGCTGTCGAGATTCGAACGCGATTACCCGAACGCCCCTCGGCGTCTGCTTGTAGCAGTGCACAGCCGATGGCAAAGTCCGAAGCGTCACAGACGACGCTGAAAGGACAATCAGGATCTGGCAGTGCCAGAATTGGTGCATGCACGAAGCTGTCTTTGGTTCCGTCAAAAGCTCCTGATGTTCGGTGTTCCTACACCATTCCGCATTCTTTTTAAGGAGATTAGATAAGGGCCGGGCGATTTCTGCGTAGTTTACGCTTTACTTGTGCAAGTAATTGGCAAGACAAAGCCACTTACGCAAGTTCTTTGGAACTGGTCAATCTAAATGGCCTTGACCTTAGCGGGATCCGCTCGAAGGCCACACTTCAAAATAAAGCACCCTAAAAAGAGAATCTCTTCTGCGCAAAAAATGCACTTGTCTGCATTGGCGTACAGTTTGTTAGTGCGCATGCACTCGAGCACC
>NW_020187271.1:855548-855955 GCF_900000015.1 Plasmopara halstedii
CGCTCCCATGAGCAATTACTAGTATCCATTGACCAAATTGAGTGCACTGTACTTCGTACATCCCATCATGTTGTTCTGGAGAATATTCTTCCTAGGAATCGGCGTCTGTACCGGAATGGTGGCAGCGCTGAGCTAATTATAAGCGTGAACGATACGCCATATGCAGTTTGGCTTCCGAACACAAAATGTGGGTGTCGAATGGGGACACTTGCTCTCACGTACCATCTCTGCGTCGTGCTTCGCACAAAAAAGGCGTCAATGACATCGCACTGCTTCTTGGGCAGGGGCCATTGGAGTGTTAGGCAGTATTTGGTTCCCGGAACCAGGTCGATCTCATAACGCACACTTCTATCCGGAGGTAGAACTGAAGGCGGGTCTTTGGAGACGACGTGTTGAAAATCCTTTAC
>NW_020187271.1:863478-864042 GCF_900000015.1 Plasmopara halstedii
TAGGATTACGTCAGCATGATTCTTCTGTGTTCAAAGCGCATGACAACCTCGTTGCATGTTGGATATGGATCTAAAGACATTTCAAAATACATATCTTTCGTGAGATAACAAAAAAATTTAAAATTAAGACTCTCGGTTCGCGGCGTACGAATCGACGAGGAAACTCCAAGTTTATTCTGTGCAGAGTGCACGACAAAACTTGAACCCTCGATAACGCGAAGAGCATACTACCAAGCGAATAAAATCTGTAAGTAGATGTATATATATAACTATTTTGTACACCTAGTATTTAGATTTCGTATTTTCTTACTGTGATTTTTATAGATATCCTATCAAAAACTGGCATATATTAAAGGCGGCTTGAAAGACGCACGTCCGTGTGACACGTCAACCGTGCGGAGTAGTGAATCCCGCAACTAAGCAGTGAAATGATCTCACTTGTGTTTGAAGTGACCGGGGTAACCCTAGAGGCTGCAAGTCTTCCCCCACAGCCATCGACAAAAGGTTGTTAAAGTTGAAGAAATTAAGCATCGTGATATATCTAAGGAATTGCAAAAGGGTAAG
>NW_020187272.1:0-3744 GCF_900000015.1 Plasmopara halstedii
CTGCAACTGGCTGGTTGATCACCGTGTTCATTGGAATCCACCGTCTTGCTGGCGACGGGCAGCTTTTTTCAACTTGTCGCTGCCAAGACGAATACGTAAGACTGGATATCATGTCCCACATAATTTCGTTCTAAAATTTCTTAGTGTATCTCGAGCAGAACGTTAGAAAACAGCTGTGAGCTGTTGTCTCCTGTGCCAGGGATGGTGCGCTTAAGAGCTGCTTTCATGGCATCACGCCGGTATAATTTGAGGCATAATCAAAAATACATCTCAACGAAATTAAGCATCATGCGCCGGCTGCTCGATGCTCTGGATGGAAGCTAGAATGTGCAAAAGCGACGACATACCGATGCTAGAGGTAGATAGAGTACAAAGTGAGCTAAAAGATTTATTAAATGTGATAAACCTGCAGTGTCTACAGTCGATATAAGACTAAGTTGCGACCCTGCTACATCGGCCCGTTCGCGGTGGTAGCCAGTGAGAGATTGATCTACATACTCAATAATCCGAAGTAAATGCAAACACATCCTGAGCTAGTCGAAACCATATCTCATACACGCTCTTGTGGGCCAATTAACTGTAAGGTGTTCCGTTGTAGACGGCAAACAACCATCACCCGTAGCCGAGCTCTGGTGCTGGGGATGGTGCTTCGGTTGGAGGTGCTGCTATCAGATTTAAGCTACCGAACCTACGCGATAGGATTGAGCTTTTTCTAGCGCGGGATTCTGGTAGCTATCCGACTCATGTTGGGACCGGGTTCCGTACCCTTTATTACACTATTGGAATTTTTCGGCCAGTGAGGCCTTCTCCCACCCAACTATCACACATTCAATTGGGTGCGGGTAGGCTGGGCGGTCACACCACAGGGGTGTGATTGCTCGTTCACTTTAGTGAACTATCTCCGGCGTCCTTGAATTGGATCCTATGGGTATCGAACCAGGCACCTTCCGGTCCCAGACCAAGCTAAGAACCGCTTAAGCCAGGGATGGGTGCTATCATTTGCTATAGAGCAGAGATACTTTTAGCCTTTAAATTATATTATACGATAGCGTAGCCAAGATACCACATCCAAAACATGACTCATCGCGATATCAGCCGTAAAGTGAGACTCTCGGAGAGAATTGACGTGTCGTCATGACCGAAATTGTTCACGAGTACGGGAGAGTCGTCATCCGCTGGCGCTCCTCGACGGGCAACGGATGGTCTGCTTCTATGTGGTAGTTGACCGACGATTACACCGGATCTGTTATCAGCATAGAGTGATGTGCGACAGAATCTCTCACTTCGTGAACTCGTGAAAGCCTGAGGTTCCACTTTCGCAATGTTGCGCGATGTCTTTGATATTGGCACACCTCTTGCCTTTACGTTTTCAAAGAAGACAGGCTCGCCTAGCGTCTAGCGTTTCCTCCTTGCGAGTGGGGCCAGGCCTCGCTCCAAGTTCTAGACACGACCTGTGGCCGTACCAGTAGATCCATGGGGTTGGTCAGGGCTACCGTTAAAAAGTGAATCTGAGGTCATACACCTCCATATCTACGTCCATATCGTGGTTGTGTCATGCATTAAATAAGGTTCTAGTCAGACATCGGCTTTGCTGGAGTTGATTTACAAACTATTGGAATGGTGAGGCATTCCATATCTCTACCCGATGCCCGCAATTTGTTCGATCTCTTCGGCCTTCTGCCAGCATTCGTACTTAACGCACTTTTCTAATGAAGGTACATAATACTTGACCGCTGCTGTCCCACTGCTCCAAGCGCACGCGGCACCACTGAGGTGTGTTGATCCGATGAGTCAACAAGCGTTCTCTGCGCTCTTTGCCTTCAAATAAGGCCTGCACGCATAAGTTCGAGGATTTTGTTTCGACGTGTCTGGTATTACAAGAACCAATCGCGAAGCGAAATAGTCTAAAAATCCGAATAGGTAATCACGACAAGGATCAGTAAGAAGGTTCAAAAGCGACTCGTTTCATGTGAATATGAGCAGGGCTTTCAGGTCAGCCACTAGCTTAACTGCGACAAAGTAATGGCTACTTCTACGATGAAGGGTATCTTGAATTTTGTGACAACTTGGGAGTACTTTTAAAAAGCACATGTGTGCGCACGTACGAAGCGAGTCAACGAGTTTGACAATCGTCGCATGCGTCGACTCCTTCGTCCAGCCCGTCAGGTCCGGTAGAGTATTTAGCAGTTTGTAAACAAGGACTTCATTTTGGTGCCAATTCCATTGTAATTCCGTTTTATCAAAAATACAAAACATGATGATATTTCACATGCCTATATTATGGCTGACAAAGAAGAGCTTTTTAGATGTTGCTGCACATACCAAGTGGTGGATAGGCTGCGGATAAGCAGCTGAACGAACTTGGTGTTTTCAGCGCAAGTGAAATAGGACTTGAGCTAAAAAGTCTGTATGGGCTTATGCAGGCGGGACAACTATGAGATCAGGAGCTAAAGACCCGACTATTTGACACAGAAATTAAACATTGCGTTAGTGACATGAGCCTTTACTAAAAGCACAACGGTAATGAGATGATTGATGATCCTGGAAGATGTCTTTGTCATTGATCGTCTGTTACGGCAAAAGCGACGACGGGCGTCAATCGGATGTCCAGTGCAATATAATTTTTTTAAAGTATACTTTCAGTTCGGACCTACGTCGAATTTTCCCAGGTCATTCGCTTGTCCAAACGTTATCAGGATTATCAAGCCTTTTGAGCAGATAAAAATGATTTGTAGGCGTGCACTAGCATTTTTACCCATATGCAACTCGATAGCCTAGCATCTATTCTATCAAGGATACAAGCTTCAGCGATTGTCTAGTTGTCTTGACCGTGCATTTTTGTGTTGACTTTGGGCTTCTGTTGCTATGACACTTAATACTGAACTGACTGCTTTATTATTCTTATGTCAAGTCTTCCTACAGCGATCATACGACGTCTTCCGAAAACACGACTACTAAGTGTAGATGCCACTTCCTAGATATTGCGCCAAATTTTGCCAGATCTACAGCGCTTATGGGAATTGCGGAAGTTGAATAGCAACCTGCGTAGTATACTACTTGCTTTACAAGATTATAAATTATAGTAGTATATTCCACAAGAATTCATGTATAGATATACTTCACAAATTTCACAACTGTAAAGTCAGTACTATATATCCGTATTAATTCGCTGGATACGCTCAGTTCCTTAGTACAGTAGAACCTGCCTGTTCGAAGATCCTGCGACAGTCGAAGCGTACAATTTTGCGAGCAGTTGACGATCCCGGCTCTGCAACGTGGCGCACGGGCGAAAGCCAAAGCTGTCACGTCTGATATAATCATACCGTACAACAGTTTTTAGCTTTTGTTCTGCGCTCATGTAGTTCTTTAGAAAGCGTCACACTGCTGGTGCGTCAGCGCTACGCATTTTTTCTGCAGCGTGCCAGCTCGGGCTCCAATCATGGGTGATTTATGAAGTGCTGCATCACTTTTCAACCTACTGACTCACTTTTTAAATTTGAGCTTGCCCGTCACATCTTAACAAGCCACTCGTCACATGGGCGTGCAGCCCCAGCTTAACCAGTTGCACGTGAAGGAGCAGCCGGCAAAACCTCACGTGAGCAAGCACTCCTGCCAACGCCACCACAATGCATCTACGGAATCTTTACCAAAAGAAGCTCAAGAACTAAAGGACAAGATTCTGCGCACACACAAGACCAAGCTTAAACGCTTTAGTATGAGTTACATGAAGAAGCGCGTAGTTCC
>NW_020187273.1:0-482 GCF_900000015.1 Plasmopara halstedii
TTTCTTATTACAATGCTATACCTACTCGGCCCTGATTATGATAGTGCTTTGCTTCACTCAGCTGGTGCGTACTTGATTTTTGATTTTCTTTTACGAGTCACCACTCCAATTGGTATTATGATAGTGAGTTAAATGAGCGAGTGATAAATCCTAGTCTTTTGGAAATCAACCCGAAATCCTGTTGGGTATAAGAAAACTAACTTATTTTGGTGGCTATCGAATCGGCAGCCACTGGATCATCGGCTTAGCGCTAAACCACTGACCAGAGGGGACCATATACAGTTTTCAACGAGCGAGTAGGTGTTAAAGAAGACAATTTTATTGCTAAATCAGAGCTTATTTCTGTTGCTTGCACGGCATTGCAAATGATGCTCCATCAGCATATATACAAGCGCTGAATAACGACGATACTCACAAGTCGGTAACTGCGACGAAATAGGTGCTAGCTGGAAGCTCAATGTATCATAGACAAGAAATTTACG
>NW_020187274.1:0-394 GCF_900000015.1 Plasmopara halstedii
CGTCGTCTGTGACAGATTTGATCCGCACCGCGTATAAGGGTGATGAGATGTGTGTAGCATTGCTACGGGCTCTAGGGAGCAAGAAGTTTGAAAACTCGGACAAGAAATTGTCACAACGATTGCGTGCACGATTGCACCGATATTCGTTGAATAACGGGTTGCTATATTATAGCGTCGATTCAACGGATACACCACGACTTGTGGTTCCTCATGATGAGGATTCAAAATACCGCATCCTCTATGAGGCGCACGACACGCCAATCAGTGGTCATCTCGGTCGTGAAAACGTACAACTCTGTGAGTCACCACTATTGGTGGCCCAAGTCGCACAAATGGACGAGCACCTATGTGCGCACGTGTGAGACGTGTCAACGGGTGAAATCCTCTCCAAATG
>NW_020187275.1:0-356 GCF_900000015.1 Plasmopara halstedii
CGACGAGTATGACAACTTCAAATAGAAATAGCATAACTGATTTTATAAGATAAAAAAGTAGATGTGTGTCCCTCACAAGGAGGGATTCAGAAATTCAGTTGAAGCCGCACATTGTAAGTCAATTCCACGGTAATCTTTAGTAAAAGGCGAAAGATTAATACGAATGAAATTGACTTTGCGGAATGGATTAATTTAAAATAGGTAAGACTACTTTATACACATTTAACTTACCTCACGAACGTATGTACAAATTATAAAGCATAAGATATCCAGAAGCTATCAGCAAAATAACTACCTGAGAGCAAAGAGCATAAGATTGGGAGACAGGAAGCGTAGGTTAATGAAACCATTTTTTC
>NW_020187276.1:0-539 GCF_900000015.1 Plasmopara halstedii
AGACTGATTTCCTCCACTGACGCTTTTTCCTGCACCTGTTCCGTGCGGTCAGCGTCGTCAGTCACGTCATCTTCACTGCGCAACTGCACACCACGCTGGACACACACATTACCGTAACGCCAGGACACCACCACGCCACTTCCGGCACGCATCTCCGGCGTCCACGCCCTGACCTTCGCCATGCAGTCAATCAGCTTCATTTCTGCTGCCAGCAGGTCAGATTCCTCACACTGGTTTTCCAGCGCGTCGTAACGCATCATCAGTTCGTTCAGGCGTTCTTCTTCTGCCTCCGTCAGCACCGCTTCCGGCTCCGGCAGGTTGCGGTATGCCCGGGAATCTTCACGGCACTCACCGACAGGCTCCATGCGTCCGGCGCACCATTCCCAGCCTTCGGCTTCCCGAAGGTGTTCAGCGACAGCCTGGAGTTTTTCCAGCAGGGCGGCATCGAGCGCCACGCAGTCCACATAGCCACCCTCGTCATCGCTGAACAAATCAGTACGCAGTTCGTCAGGTGAGAAAGCATCAGCCCCCACGAAGCG
>NW_020187277.1:0-360 GCF_900000015.1 Plasmopara halstedii
TGCAGGGTGGAGCGATTGTAGAAATCGCGAAGCGTTCCCCATGCCTCCAAGGCACGAGAAGCAGACCGAATCTTGGTCTGATGTTGAATCTCGACGCCCTGGGCAATTATACTCAATGCCTTGGCGTCATTCACGAGCCACGTTTCCGTTATTTCGTTTTCGTCCTTCGCACCCATAATGTGACCCAGAAGCTCTTTTCTTGCGAGGGCCATCCTCATGTTGAACTCCCAATGTTAGTAGTTACCATCTCCTAGGAGGACTTCGGTGCGCTTGGTAGTCATGGCGGCGAAGGTGTGGTGAACCGAAGCTGTTGTTTGCGGCTGTTAACCTGTTGATAAGATGTGTTGATAAGATGGCAAA
>NW_020187278.1:0-376 GCF_900000015.1 Plasmopara halstedii
AAAATTCTGACGTACTCTCAATTGTCACATTTGACGACTCCCATGGCAAGATAACTCCACCTGGAAGTCCCAGTCCACAAAATAAACCTCCAATGTTACTTCTGACAAATGAAAAGGATGACTTTTCCACCGTGACAAACAAGAAGAAGCGCTCAAGAAACGGGATCGATTTTTCCAACATGCTCGTGAAACAGCGACCACAGATTCTGGGTGGTGTTAGCACAGCCAATTACTTCCAGGTGCTGCAGTATATGGAGGTATTCTTCGAACCAAAGAATGTTGTCGCGGACAAGAAGTTCGGTCCTCGATACCAAGTTCTTCCTGTTGATGTGAAGCGTCCAGAGGAGCTTAGTACATCGACTGAATCAGCATTCTT
>NW_020187278.1:1028-1105 GCF_900000015.1 Plasmopara halstedii
TCGCGTGCTGAGTGCGACTCAGCCGAGCGAAGATGTCACGTTCAACACAAAGTGGAGGAAGCTCATGAAGACGACAG
>NW_020187279.1:0-3685 GCF_900000015.1 Plasmopara halstedii
ATTGATTGGATACTTCGAGCCTCAAACTTTTTTTGTACAAGCATAACAGTGTTGTGAGCTATATGATCAAACAAAATGTAACAACGAAAATGTAAAGCTCCAACGCACATGGACATTTAGCTTGCTACATAACCAAATAAAAGTATATATTTTTCAACAAGCCTGCTTCGTTTTGATTACCCCAAAGAGTCTCAAAATCATTTCACAACGTATTTTGAAGCGGAGAGGCTTGTCAAAGCGTTTGTTTACCTTTTGACACGATTGGCTCATAGTTTAAGTCAGGAAGGGTATTTCTTGCAGGCTGTGCGATAGCAGGATGAAGGTCGTTGACGATTCTTGAACCACTTTCACGATTGTCGTCCAATTGGTCTTGTTTTCTTTTTCTCTTGAGTTTCGTCCCTTGGTTTGTGGGGTTGGAAAGGCTCAAAGTCATGTCCAGCTCTTCAGTTGCTGGAATATCATGACTGTCGACAGCAAAATGAGCAGGAGAGGCGGCTTGACCTTGGGTAGCGTGAGTGGGTTTCTCGGCCAGAGTAGCTTTGAAAGTTAGGTCGAATTTAGGTCTTTTACCGGCTTGAGCAGCTTCGAACTCTGGAGGCACGAAAGCAATTTTCTTGACTTGAGCGCTTAGTTTGGTTTCGGCAGTTGAGACGGCTTGAGCGGCTTGTTCAGCCTCAGTATCGAGACGTTTGTACGTTTCCCAGGCTTCATTAGCAGCGTTCTTGTACCTTTCAGCAGCAAAAAAATTCATCCAATGATCACGTGTATGTAACTCTGAAAACATCTGAGCGGAGAAGTGATCCCGGGCATTAAAATCGATTAAGGCTTTGGCTGCTTTGATGTTTTGGTTAGCTTTGTCGATCATATTTCATAGCTCAGCTACGGTGACTTGAATTTCATTATATTCGTCCATGTTTCCGGCATGCTTGGCAGCATTGGCTCGACTAAAGGATTCTTCGAGCAAGGCGAGATATTTTTCTCGTGTGTTTTTGATGCCTTTGTAGCTTGCAGTGGCTGGGGTGACCACGCTATCGAGTTGGCTAAATATTGTGTGGTAATTGTGGTAATTTTTGGTGTCTTTAGCGGCTTGCGCGGAAAAATAGTCGCTGAGAAGCTTCCAGTTGTGAGATTTAATTAAAGCTGTATCACGCTCGAGTTCCAAAGCTTCGTTTTTCTTGATTGCGTGTTTATAAGTGTCAAAGACTTGCTGGTGTTCTGCAACGGCGTCTTTATGACTCTTCTGGAAAATTTGGATTCTTTTTCCTTTTGAGGTGGCGGAAGAGCCAACACCCTCTCCGACTTTAACCATTTTGTTCAAGTCATCACCACTTTTTTCTAACCGCAAAATTGCCTCAGACACATCTTTCCCTGCACCCTCGAGTACTCCAGTTGGAATGACGCGCTCTTCTTCAGCCACTGGGATTTCCAGTCGATCTCCGCTGCCTTTAAGAGATCGTCTGGGCAATGACTTTGTGTCAGAATCACCAACTGGCAACTTGTCAAGGTCTTGCGTTATTTCAGACTTGATCTGGACAGATTCAGCCGCTGTGCGGGTGCTACTCGCGATGAGGAAAGCAGTGGCCACGTAAAATGCACCTCGCATGAGTTTCTTAGATCTTGACTATGATTTATGTGGAAATAACCAGACTTGTTTATATTATTGCTTTTTTACCCATTATGATTGGTTACATTAGAGCTTTATACCCGTCAAACGCATTGTTGATTGGTTACTATCATAGCTTAGATACTCAGACACAATGATATGTGGACATTTAACATAAATAAGATTATAGACATTATAATTTGCATTGACTCATTTAGTGGCGAATTTAACGTGAGAAAGCGGTCAATGCAACGTTCAATTCTAGATCTGACGCCTCTTTGTCATATTTTCTTCATCATTTTTCGTTTAATTTTTGAGTATAATGTAATTATACTTTCGATGGTTCTTGCATTAGCAAACACAAGTTGTGTATTTACACGCATTCTTGATGTCAAATTTCTATTCCCGAAAGAACCACATCCTTGAAGTTGTCGTTAACATATCTTTTATGAGTATGGCAGAGCCCTGTTGGTTGGGTCTTTTTAATATATCAAACATAAATAATACAGAGGAAAAGCACGCTACACACTCAACATATTCAATTTGCTGCACGTTTAAAAAAAGGCATCAGATCATCTGACGGAACTCGGACCATTGTACATTGAAGATAGTGTTGTCACTTTGTGAATACGAATGATAACTGCGTGTTGTCTATTAGTCTCGCAAAAAAGAAATAAACTGTTAGATTTGATAGCACTAGTCGATAATAAACACGATTAGTCCTTACAAATCAGCAGTCATATACTACGTAATTAACTTACTAATCGCACTGGTGTGCATCACGATGAAAGTTGTACTTGAATTTTATTGCAAAGTGGAAGCAATCAAAGTCGCTACATATGTCACTAGATAGCACTGCTGATGTTCTGCGACCGTAGAAATCTTACTTGACTTTGTGGCTTCACGCAAAAAATTGCCTGATGCATTAATTGTGACACAAAATCTTACTTAGCACAGCAATCTGTATACGGTATTAATGCTAAGGTCGGAGTATAGGGGTAGCTTTGGCTCTGCCGGGTATACATTTAGATTATCCTGCCATAGTGTTACATCGCCGGTGGTAGCACCATCTTGCGAGATCTGTGTATAAAACTTAAATATTGACACGCATTCAACTTGGGAATTCGCCTTCTGGTTACATTTTTTAGTGAAATAAATAAAAATCAGTCTCGATTTTGAACACTTCTGTTGAGTATTTATTTTCGAACAGAAGTATCGTACGAAAGTAAGAATACGCATTATGCTATTGTGTAATTGTTACTTATGAGGATGATCGAACTCATTAAAAAAGATTCCTAGGGTAAATACAGTTCATGCGAAACAGTTAGCGAATTAATTGCTAGTTTCAACAGAATTAGTCCTTTCAATGTTTCATTCTATCGAGTAATATAGGAGCAAAGAAATCTATGTGACTTGAAAGGCATGTGGTTCCGCTCTGGAGTAAGTAGCGAGTATGTAGCACGGTGTGCAAGAGTCAAGAACCTCATTGGTCTGCACAGAAGCATTGGTCATGATTTTAATACGAACGTCGAAATATGTGTGCCTTCACCGACAGGCGAACCTTGAGTTGCTATCATACGGTTATCATCAACCAGATCATGTTTGTCTTGCCACTCACAAAGCGACAAGAATTTCTGAGCAACTAGTGCGTCATTAGGTGATCCACGCTTGGTCATTAAAAGTCAGTCTGTGGTGGAGTTTAAACGCCTCAGCATCGGAAGTAGCGAAACCAAATGGCAAACATGTCGAACTAAAACTTAAAAAAATCATTGGGTCCGCTCTCAAGAGCGAAATCAGCTTACTCACCGAGTATGGTTGATGGGACGTTGCATGCTACTCATCACTGCACGAACTCGTCGCAATCTTTCTCAAACAGGCACGAAGACGCATTACGTAAAATCGTGGCAAGTAAGTTGATGATATGGATGACATTTGAGCGTCGTAGCTGTGGTGTGCGCTTATGCAACTCGCGAACGAAGCGGTCTTTACACTTGACAACAGTAAATTACAAATATTTCTGACATCAAAGAATGGCTGCTTCTTATCCCAAATTTCGTTGCGTAGCATGACAAGATATCATTT
>NW_020187280.1:0-448 GCF_900000015.1 Plasmopara halstedii
TAATGCGTCTGAATTGATCAAAACCGCTGTAGCTCGTATGGAAGCGCCGAAAAGAATAGGACTTGATATCGAAGCTGCTGACAGTATGACGAATGTCCAGGTGCGTTTACCGTTGCTGCCGTGCGAAATTGATGCGTCTGAATTGATCAAAATCTCTGTAGCTCGTATGGAAGCGCCGAAACGAATATTACTTGATATCGAATCTACTGACAGTATGACGAATGTCTATGTGCATTTAACGTTGCTGCCGTGCGCAACTGATGCGTGAATTGATCAAAATCGCTCTAACACATATGGAAGCGCTGAAACGGTTATGACTGGATATCGCAGCTGCTGACAGCATGACGAATGTCTATGTGCATTTAACATTGCTGCCGTGCGCAACTGATACGTGAATTGATCAAAATCGCTGTAGCACGTATGGAAGCGCTGAAACGAATATGACTTA
>NW_020187281.1:0-639 GCF_900000015.1 Plasmopara halstedii
AACACGATCTCGACAACACAAGCGTTTTAATTATCAAAGCAAAACTACAAATACACTATGGGCAAATCTAGCGATCGTCACATTGCCAGCGAGGGTGAATTTTTCAAGCTAGGGGAAGTTCTTGAAAAAACTGCCAAAGACACATCCACGTGTTTAAAGCTGCTAAAGACGCATTTGTCCGAATACGATAGTCGCAATGGCAACCATTTCATCAACACGGCTTCGTCCTACATGCGCAGCGATATGCGCACTGCGAAGGATATGGCATCGGAGCTGACACATGTGGGCCATCGAATCGCCTCGAATCACAAACCGAACAAGTCGGAGATTTTGTCAGCTCGGAACATGAAGGAAGCGACGACCAAGGCAATCGACTCGCTCAAGATATCGGCTCGCAATTACGACAGAGAGAATGGTCAACGCATGGGTGTGAAAGGTACGATCGATGCTGTCGTTGGTGGACACTCTGACAACAAGGTTGAACGCGAGGGTGGATTATTCAATAACATGCATGGGCATGAGACGACGAACCACCATAAAGGGATGTTTCAGACCAAAGACGACAATGGTGGCGGTATTATGGGAAGTTCGGAAACCGTGGAGACACTCGTAACAAAGATCCTTCGCGATCATTTCGAT
>NW_020187282.1:0-864 GCF_900000015.1 Plasmopara halstedii
AATTCCTGTCTTTTGAGTGATGGTCAACTACGGTAGGATGTATCAGGGCTTTACATCCTTTACTGCAGGATGTACGTGCCTATATAATGCTGACCACTTTAGGCTCGTTCCCAACAGCGCATGACCGAAGCTGAATCTGATACAAGTAATCGTAGCATTTAGTGCGATGTAAATTTACAAAGAAAAGATATGGTAATTTATTCAGGTTCTGGCTGCATGACTTGTTGCTCGTTGCGACCTGTAGACAAAGCGCGATTGTAGACATCAAACAGAAACTTTGTTATGAGCTGGGCACAGATGTCAATCGTTAATATAAACAGCAATAGTAAGGCTGCGTATCGTAGGATAAATTCTTTTGTATTTATCTCGTCTCATTTTCGTCCATCACCTCTGAGTGCAGGGATCCAGCCATTTTAAACATGCAAAACACCACCAATAGCCAAAAGTGAGCGACATTATCATCCACCTGAGGTAACAACCTTGAGCTGAGAGTTTGGGTAGCACCTTCCAAAAGAAATTTGATGAAACTTGTCTGTCGTCTTTATTCTGTATACGAGGATCCCACCTACATCTGTAAAGAGGTGTTATGCCCGTCAACATGAGATCGGCGTAAGTTTTGAAGAAGCAGCAATAAACATCGTGACAATTTTCTTGTAGCAAAAAGTCTTTGTGTTGGTCTCTTCTCTTGTCTGACATTAAACCACGAGCCTGCAGAAATTAGATCCAGCTTCGGTCATGTGCTGTTGGAAACGAGCCTAAACTAGTCGGCTCTATATAGCCACGTACATCCTGCAGTACAAGATGGTGGATGTAAAGCCCTGATACATCCTACCGTAGTTGACCATCACTCAAAAGACAGGAATT
>NW_020187283.1:0-1524 GCF_900000015.1 Plasmopara halstedii
TACTACTATTAACCCAAAGGCCTCCTACGCGGAAGAATTCGATGGTGCTAATCGTGCACAACGTTTAAGCCGACAAATGCGTCGGATTTTCATGAACTTTTCGTTGGAGTCATTGCTGCTGTGATCGCTGCCGCGGTCGTGGGAATGAAAGCAGTTAAACGTCCAAACCAGCGTGTAGTGTAACAGCATCATAAGAGTTGCAATGCATTTCTTGCTTACTAGCCGCGTTTTTAGAAGCAGGTGCCTAGCAAGAAGACAGAGTAAGAATAAATTAAATAGGATTCGAAATTAATCTGAGATGAACCAATCCAGAAGTAACGCTTCTCAAGGTTGGTGATCAGACCCAAGATCGAGTTCTCGTTCTTTGTCAGCTGCATTCAAATGAGTACAGTCACAAAAAATTAAATATGGTTTCGAACCTCAAAATAGCCGATGCTGACGATCTTGTCCACATTTATTCTAATACTTTACTTCACAAGACTCAAACTTTGAGAGCCTGGTTGCTATTGCAAATAGTGTAGAATTGTGTAGGAATACCCCCTAATGAGGAAGGTATTCGCCCTGGGTACAACAAAACTTTAGTATGCGATGTCAGGTCGCCACGCTGCGATAAGCCGGTTAGATCAAATCCGATCGTATATATCCTGCCTTTTTTCACTCATGTGCTTTCTGTTTCGATTAGACTTATTCGTGAAGATGAAACGATACAGTGAGTTTCTCGACTTTTCCAACGTTTGTTCGTGCATTGAACCAATTGCGCTGAGTACTGCAGCCTATGCGACAGCACTAACATGGATCGCGGCTTGCAATTCAGCGCCAATAAAAGACAAGAATTTTATAACAGATGACCCCGCGCCAAGATCACGTAGTATCGACATTGGCGCTCCGATTACTTGCAGCGGAATTCCGTGTCCATCTTGTGCGTCACCATCCGAAGATAAAGTCCGGATGAAGCGCGACGCTCGTGTCAGGAAATCCTTAAGCATGCGTAAGTCAGATACTTTTAGATTCATTTAGATCCATCTGGTGCTTTTATATTTCCCGTTATGCAGTTTCAGCACTCTCTTTGCCGCGATAGTGATCTCATGGTATCCGTCCCGGCTGCCTATTACGGCATCTAGCACGAATACCATGAGACCACGCGAAAATTCGAGACAAAAACAAAATTCTCTACTCCAGAGAGTTGATACTGTTATTAAGAGTATTATTCTTTTTACTTTTCATATAACTAAAGTAGACACGAGAGTACATTTGTATGACAAGTGCTGTTGCGCTCGATAAGCAAAAAGTATTTAATAAACTGATCTGGAATGGGAAGCCTTCTTCTCTTAATCAAAAGCATTGCGATAGAACATCAAGCACCCATATTAACACCTCAATAATTATACTACGGAACTTACCATCAAACAGTGATGATGTTTTGTCTAGAAGCACGTCGTGACAGATCTGGATTCTAACTAGCGGAAGCGAGCAGCATGGCGAGCAAAGCGACGAGGATCAGACAAAGTAGAGGTGGAAATAATG
>NW_020187284.1:0-441 GCF_900000015.1 Plasmopara halstedii
TGCTTGCAGCAGTGCACAGCCGATGGCAAAGTCCGAAGCGTCACAGACGACGCTGAAATGGTCTGGCAGCGCAAGTATCTGTGAATGCAGGAGACTGTCTTTGACCCCGTCAAAAGCCTCCTAATGTTCGGTGTTCCAACACAATTCCGCATCCTTTTAAAGAAGATGGGATAATGGTCAGGCCAATTCTGCGTAGTTTACGCTGTACTTGTACAAGTAGTTGGCGAGACCAAGCCTCTTACGCAAGTCCTTCTGATCCTTTGGAACCGGCACATCTACAATGGCCTTGACTTTAGCGGGATCCGCTCGAAGGCCAGGCTTTCCGTTTAAGCACCCAAAAATGGGGATTTTTTTCTGCGCCAAAAATGCACTTGTCTGCAATAGCGTACAGTTTGTTCGTGCGCATGCACTCGAGCACCGCTCTTAAATGGACGATGTGGT
>NW_020187285.1:0-2570 GCF_900000015.1 Plasmopara halstedii
AAAGCCGATATTTATTCATTTGGAGTTCTGCTTTCGGAGCTTGACACTTGTGAAGCTCCATACTACGACACATTTGGGACAAATGGGGAGAAAATGAAGCCTTTTCATGTTCTCAAAGAAGTTTTGGATGGTACATTAAGACCGAGTTTTACAGCAGGATGTCCGCAGCGTATACGTAAAGCAGCTGACGATTGTTTCCAGCACGATCCGCATTCAAGACCGTCCGCTGCAGAGCTAGTGAGGATGCTAGAAGGCTAATTTGTACGACACATTAATGATAAGACAACAAACAATCAGTAGAATAATTTACAATAAACAGCAATTGACTTGTGATAAGTTTGACTGAATGGTAATTATACAGATAAGAAGTTCAACTATATGTTTCCTGCTGCTTTGGTGCTAGTCAAATTCGTCGTCGTCAAAGTCATCGTCGTCATTCTCAAGAAGAACCTCGCCGTCGTTCTCCTCTTCGTCGTCATATTCCACCTCGTCGTCGTTATCCCAAAACTGAATGGCCAAGTATCTGTTAGAAACGAGCAACCATTTTTATCGAATCAATCATCACTCACCCCGTCAGCTAGTAATGCATTATTAATGTATTCCATGAGCTTGTTCATTCGCACTGCGTTTTTGGACGTATACTGCTTCTGTGATAGTTCTACCAGCGGGTCGTATGTCTATTAAGCCCACAATTCATCGTTAGTTACTTCTGTAAATCACCACATTGCCATTCATTATTTCTTACCGCTGGTGAGAAATCCACTTCATTCGTTCTACCATACTCTACGAGCGATATAACGTCTTCGTATCGTTTTTGTTTCATCAAAGCCATAAGAAGTGATTGGAATGTCTGTTCTACAGGTCGTACTTCATGCTGCGAGGTGATGATACTCTTGATCATCGTCATAGCTTCATCCACTCTGTATGCATCTACTAGTGCCTCGATCATTGCATTTAAGGCTGGAAGATCCAGTATAATATTCCTATCTTTTACTGCATTAAAGAGCAACAAGGCGTCCTCTAGCCGCCTCAGTCGAAGGCACGAATCCAACGTGTAAATGGCTGCCAGTTGTGTTGTATCATCCACTTTACAGTTTGGCTGAGATAAAAGATGAAGAAAAATTTGAGCAGCTTGAGGAACTTGATGTGGCTGTCCGCGCTTGGCAACGAGTAGCACCAAACGTTGTAGCAGCTGCTGATCGCAATGACTAGAATCTTGTTGTAGCGTTTCAAAGGCAGCAAGCGCGTGCGACGGCTCGCAACTTGCAATGCTTCTCTCCAATATATTTCGTTTGTCTATTGAAGATACTGGTAGCGCGCCCAGGGCTAATGACCTCGATAGGCCACGTATTAGTAGACGCTGGACGACGCCTCGGTGCATGAAGCTGCACACCATAATAAATCAACTATATAAAAACTTTTCTGCCAATCAAACAACGTAATGTTTCGACCAATCATTGATGGCTTTCATTGCAACGCTGGAGCATGGCTCCTCGACCAAAGTCTCCTGCTAGTTTAAGCTTAATCAATCAAGCTGACAACTTAGAGTGTGCGAACGAGAATGATTTGACTTTGTATCATGTACTTGTGTTGTTTCGTCATGGTGATCGATCTCCAATAAGTCGCAATGTCAGCACTAAAGTAAAAATGACGCAAATCGATACGGAGTTTTGGGCCTCTCGCTTGGCTGATCTCAGCGTTGTTGATGCGCTTAATAGCGGGACACAAGTAGTGACTTTCCACAATGGTAGATGTAGTGAAGAAAGCTGCTATGGTCAGGATTTTAAGATGCCTCCACCACCTAAGCAAGGTGGACGTTGGCCTTGTGGGCAGCTAACAGCCAAGGGGATTGACATGATGAAGAAGAAGGGTGAATGTTTACGAGAGAGGTATAAAAATTTGCTCAATCATATGGAAGATCCGACCCAACAAGTATATGTAGAATCCACAAATATTCGAAGAACCATTCGCTCAGCACAGAGTCTGCTGGCTGGACTCTTTCCCGACTACTTTACAAATGTCGATGCCGAGAAAAAGTTGGCGATCAGAAAGAATCTTGAGAGTCAAGAAACTCAACACAGTGTGCTGATAAATGGAGAGATGAAGAAACAGGAGGTGTTTGTGATCCACGCCGACGACTCCAATAGTCTAGTGCCACAACATTCCAATGAATTATATACCGATCTAGGAAAAATTCTGGATGCAGAGATTAAGATGCATGGACCACCAGGTTTTCATGAAGCTTTACAAAAGGTAAGTACAATCATTGGCGCAGGATCGGACAAGCTCATTGGCTGGACAAGATGTAAGTGCTAATTTTGATTATTTGTTGGGTTTGCTTGTGTATGTGACGGTCAATTTGATTATTGTGTTAAAAGTACGTGAAGCTTTGGTCTGTTATAAGGCACACGGGTTAGCCTTTCCAAATGGCCTTGATCAACAACTCTTTATGCAAATCTGTGAATACGACGCTTGGTTATGGCATCATTTCTACGGGAAGATGGCCATGTGTCGTTTAAGCTTTAAAAGTGGTGTGCAGCGTCTTTATTTATATTTAAACGATGTTATCA
>NW_020187286.1:0-534 GCF_900000015.1 Plasmopara halstedii
AGTTGGCATTCTGGACGCACGGCATAATCTACTGTACTTGTTCGATTTTACAAAACGTGATATATATCGCTCGATAAGGTCGCCATCGCACTCAACAATGTGTTGCATGTATAGAAAATGTGTGCCTTTCCCTTTACGATCTACGATGGTCAAATGCCTTGATAATTCTATCAAAATTGAATACATTTTCTTCTTCAATAATTCATAGAAAGGCTGGCTTTGATCATGAACCCTTAGCGTTTGAGAGAAGTTGTCTACGACTCGCTTGTTGTACTCGTGCGATTGAAAACAAAGCCAAGTCTTCGAAGTAACCAGTAGAAAGTAAGATACAAGATGTGATTAGATAGAGCGAGGACAATAACAGAGAGCTATGCCTAGTTATTGCGAGGTGGGTAGGTGGGTTAACGCGGCTGCTAGACACCTGAAAGTGGTCAAAGAAAGAAATTGATGTCTCTTTCAAAGTTTAAGACATGTTGGAGTCTTAATCGAAAACGACGCAGATAGCGATATGAAAGGTATGAATTCCATCAATAT
>NW_020187287.1:0-848 GCF_900000015.1 Plasmopara halstedii
TGCAAGCAAACGCTAAGGGGCGAGATCGGGTGATGGCATTCGAATCTCACTAGCTTCAGGCTGCAGGAAAGAACCACCGAGTTTGCGACCAGGAATTACTTGCGATGAAATATGCACTTGTCAATTTTAGGGCTCCCTTGATTGGCTTCAAGCCGTTCGTGATCTACACAGATCATGCGTCACTACGCACTGCGACACAGTCGCCTCACCTCTTCCAGAGGTTGACCAAATGAATCTCCTTCTTTCGCAGAAATTAACTACAAGGTAAAGTATAAATCAGAAAAGCAGAATGCTTTGGCTGATGCATTGTCACGCAGACCAGATTATGAGCATGCTCTTGTCACGACAATGACGTCGTTCGTGATGGATTTGATGTGCGCCGCGTATGTGGGTGATGATTTGTGAATAGAGCTGCTACCCGCTCTTGGGAGCAAGGAGTTTGATGATTCGGACCAGAAATTGTCGTCGCGACTGCGTGCACGGCTGCATCGATATTCATTAAATAATGGATTCCTGTATTATAGCACCTCTACGGTTCCGCCACGAATTATGGTTCCTCATGATGAGGATATGAAGAACCGTATCCTCTATGAGACCCACGACACTCCACTCAGTAGTCATCTTGGTCGTGAAAAGACCTACAGCTCTGTGAGTTGCCATTACTGGTGGCGCAAGCTGTACAAATGGACGAGCACCTATGTGCGCGTGTGTGTGACGTGTCAAAGGGTGAAATTCTTTCAGAATGCGGCGGCGCCGCTGGCTAGTTTGTCGATACCCTCCGGGTGTTGGCATTCCATGAGTCTGGACTTTGTGTTTGGCCTGTCGAAGCCCTCGGCGAGCAACACCAT
>NW_020187288.1:0-301 GCF_900000015.1 Plasmopara halstedii
CACCAGCTTGAAGGTAGGATGTTAAGCCTCCCGGCACAACGCACATGGCAATATCTCGTTGGCGGCACTTAGCTTTAATCTTCTTGGATATATGCGCTCTCATCGAGTCCTACACAAGAGCTTTTCCCGGAGAATCCAGTACAGGTGGAAATTCACGGTCAATCCAGCCCGATAACAGCTCAGAATCCGCCCAAGTTTTGGGCAGATTAGCCACCCACACAGTGTTCACAGTGGATATAGCGTGATTTCCTTTCTTCTCCTTCCAAATCACGAGCGGTGGAAGCTTCCGGCCACTTGCAGT
>NW_020187289.1:0-708 GCF_900000015.1 Plasmopara halstedii
TGTGCTCGTCCATTTGCACAGCTTGGACCACCAGTCGTGGCAACTCAGAGTGCTGTACCTCTTCTCACGACCGAGATGAGTATTGAGCGGTATGTAGTTCATAGAGGATACGGTACCTCAAATTATCATCGTGAAGAACCACAACTCGTGGCATATACGTCGAGTCGATGCTATAGTACAGCAAACCGTTATTCAACGAATATTGGTGCAACCGTGCGCGGAATCGCACCGACAACTTTATGTCCGAGTTTCCAATCTCCTTGCTCTTGAAAGCCTGTAGCAGCGGTACACACATACTGTCACCCACGTATGCAGCGCGGATCAAATCCGTCACATGCGCAAGCTCATAATCCGGTCGGCATGACAACGCATTAGCCAAAGCATTCTGTTTTCCTGGCTTTTACTTCTCCTCAAAAATAATTTTGTGAGGAAATAGAGCCACTTGTTTATCCTCTGCGAGAGATGGGGCGACTGAGTCGCAGTGCGAAGTGACGCATGATCTGAATAGATCACAAACGGCTTGGGGCCGAGCAGGTGCACCCTGAACCTGACAGGTGCATAATTCATCGCAAGTAATTCCTTGTCGTGGACTGGGTAGTTCCTTTCCTCAGCCTTAAGCAGTCGATATTCGAACGCGATCGCCCGATCGCGTCCTTCGGCGCCTGCTTGCAGCAGTGCACAGCCGATGGCAAAGTCCAAAGCGTCACA
>NW_020187290.1:0-344 GCF_900000015.1 Plasmopara halstedii
GTGTCACGATGTATGCGATGTCCGGCCGAGTGCAAGTTGTAATATAGAGCAGACATCCGATCAGTGAGCGGTATGGTCTTGACCGTATCTCTATACGCTCAGCTTCTGTACTTGGTGACTGTGATGTTGACAGCTTGAGACCGGACGTATCACGGATTGTCGACGCTCTTGGTGTTTTTCTGTTCAAATCGCTCAGCTACGTCGCTAATGTATCGTGTCTGCTTGATCATTAGCGTGGAGGCTGTCCGGTCATGGTCAATCTCCATGCCCAAGATGAACTTCGCCGTACCGAGATCCTTCATCTTGAGAACACTTTTAAGCATCCCCTTGACCTCTAGAATCTC
>NW_020187291.1:0-342 GCF_900000015.1 Plasmopara halstedii
TGAAGGTACCGCCGAACACATCTCACCCAGCAATAGAAGAGCATCCACCGCAGGAATACCTGAAGTGTGACGTCGCTATTCCTCCCCCGTCTTAAAACTGACGAGGGTGTATAACTGTGCGCTATCGCCTACGGTAGGCACATCCTTGGTCAGGGTTGACGCCCGGCGTCTTGAAGCTAGCGTACGGCGTCGCCGTCGCCTCTCTGGAGAGGTTTTATGTCTCGGCGAGATCACTGGGAATGAGCACTCAGCGCCGTCCTGTCCGTAGCCCTGATGTTATTGACATCTGAAGGAGAGCTGCTAGATCCGCAGTTTTCGTCCAGTGGATAACATGCCACTTCA
>NW_020187292.1:0-585 GCF_900000015.1 Plasmopara halstedii
CGTCGAGAATGATTCGTTTCGACGACCGGATAGTCTTGCAAGTGGAACGACGCGACCTAAAAGATGTTTGCGCTGTGCTTGGTAAAATGAAGGCAGAGAAGAAAAAATCTTTGTTGTTGACGAGATGACTCCAAACGCAAACATCGATGCTGGGGGGAAGCAGATGGTCGTCTTTCAACTCAACATCTTTCGTGTCTGTGGTTTGGTGGTTGTCATCATGTGTCCAGACTCGAAGATTACCAACCTGGTTGAACAGTGTGGAGGGAGCTACAACCGTCGCACAAATAGATGTTGCTTGTTCTTCGATTTCCACGGTATAAACTGATGCTGCACAATGATCGAGAACAACAAGGCTGGTCGAAAGCTGTGAAGCAATGTTCAGTCCTGCACGACATTGCTACTCATTCTCGTGCGCGGTTTGCGAGGCATTTCATCGACAATGTCGTGGAATGCACGATAAGAGACTGCGCTACCATTCTTTGCGATATGTTGGACGAAGCTTATGCCGCTGTCAGCTTAAGAACGCACGACGGCAAAAAATTTCTGTACCTCCATGATGGAAAAAGGTACAGGTGATGGCGATAT
>NW_020187293.1:0-691 GCF_900000015.1 Plasmopara halstedii
CGAAGCACGACGCAGGAATGGTACGTGAGAGCAAGTCTCCCCATTCGACACCCACGTTCTTTGTTCGGAAGCCGAACGGCAAGTGACTTATCGTTCATGCTTACAATAAGCTCAACGCTGCCATCATTCCGGCACAGACGCAGAATCCTAGAAAGGATGTTGTTCAGAACAACATGGTGGGATGTCCGAAATACAGTGCACTCGACTTGGTAGATGGGTATTACCAATTGCTCACGAGAGGGAGTGATATTCCGCTAACAGCGGTGAGCACTCCAAGCAGCATGCTCTGGGAGTGGCTAGTGATGCCCCAAAGGCTGTCAAATGCACCAGCAACATTTATTCGTCTTGTGATGCAGTTGTTCAGGTCCCACAGGGCGTATGCACAGATAAACTTTGACGACATTTTTGTTCACTGTCATGCGGAGCACGGGAGGACGGATGAGGAGAACCACATCGTCCATTTAAGAGCTAAGTTCGAGTGCATGGGCACGAACAAACTGTACGCCAATGCAGACAAGTACATCTTTGGTGCAGAAAAGATTCCCTTCTTAGGGTTCTTCATTGGGAAGCGTGGACTTCGAGCGGATCCCGCTCAGGTCAAGGCCATTGAAAACTGGCCGGTTCCAAAGAACCAGAAGAACTTGCGTAAGTGGCTTGGTCTCGCCAACTACTTGCACAAGTACAGCGTAAA
>NW_020187294.1:0-386 GCF_900000015.1 Plasmopara halstedii
GATGGTTACTGGTACCCCGACTACCCGTTTTTCCCTTTTATCGACGCAGTGACAACGTGTGAAGCGTTCCCAAGTAAAGGTGGGTCTGGTGACGAGGGTCACAATCTGTCGACCAAGTCGTCTGAGACGATAGTGGCTTACATTCAGGTGACGATTCGAAGCGAGAAAACCTTCAAGGAAAAAAGATTGTGTCGGCTGAACGAAGAGCTGGATAAAAATTCTTTGCTGAAGAATATGAAGCGCGCCTTCGTGGTAGTAGGCCCCGACTCTGTAATCTGCGAGATGTTTGACCTCAAGGGTGCACCAGACACTAATACGTTTCTAACGATGATAAGCTGCTTTAATCCTGAACAGTTGGAGCGGAAGCTAAGCTAAGATGGCGCTTA
>NW_020187295.1:0-559 GCF_900000015.1 Plasmopara halstedii
TCTACTTTTTGTTGCTTATTTCTGCACTTGCATTTACAAACGTGATATGTAAAATATCGTGTTTCAGCAGCGAATTTCAGCGACTTATTTTTTTCTGTACTTAAGATTTGAAATCGCACCTTTAAAAAGCATTTTTAGACCAAACAATTAAAGCATCAGAGTGAAATTTTACTACGTTCGTTGAACGTACAGAAAGGAGTCGAGATGTTGCCGCACGGTCGAATGAAGACAATATCAATATCCATGGAAAAAATCAATTTGTTCACACGCCTAGTAAGAGATCCATTGACCATTGTAGCCATCAAATGTGCTTGAATTTGCGTTTACTTGCTGTACGCACTCGTTGCTTACAATTGTCAAGCGACTTTCACTTATTGATAATTCAGTCATCTAAGAAATCAAGGAGAAGCACTTGAATAATGCCTTTGCCTCTATTTGATGTCAACTATACTTCGGTAAAGATGTGCATTAAGAAACATAAACTACCTTATCTACATGTAACGGAGCTTTTTTGCCCCTTTGCTTTGGCTTATATGGCTGAACTTTTTTGCTCTCTCGC
>NW_020187296.1:0-507 GCF_900000015.1 Plasmopara halstedii
TTCGTTCAAGATAATTCCTCACTTCGCATTGCAATTGATCGCAACGTTTCTCCAATGGTTTTACTTGTTGTAATTCAACTGTCGTGAGTGTAGTTTGAAGTGTCAACACTTCAGATTGAAGCTTTACATTTTTTGTTGTCTGTTCATCCAACTGCATGTTAAATTGAGTCTGAAGTTTCTGAGAACGAGATTGAGCCTGTGCTTCAGCTTCACTTTGAACTCGTTCTTTCTCTAAAATTAGTTGATATTGATGCTTTTGTTCTTCAAATCTGTCGTTAATCCTTTTATTATCATCTTGAGACTTTTGAAGCGCAGTCTGAAGCTTTTGTACCTCGTCTTGAGTCTTGTTTAATGACAACTTTAACAAATCCAATTCTACTATCTTCGCCTCTACATGTTCATTTGAAGCATCAAGCTTTTTCATCGTCGCAATCTTTTCTCGCTCCAGACTATCAACTTTCGTTTCCAACATTCGATTCGTCTCTTCTAATTCAGAAACCCATTCTT
>NW_020187297.1:0-643 GCF_900000015.1 Plasmopara halstedii
CGCACACAAACGTTTGTCACGTTGTCAGCAGCTGAGATATCATGTCACATACGTTTGTGATGTTTCCAGAAGTGCTACAGCGTCCTGATTGAGCCACACGCATTCCTTTGACGCAGAGGCAACGGTAAACGCACGCAAACGTCTTTCACGTTGTCAGGAGGTAAGGAATCAAGTCACATACGTTTGTGACATTTCAAGACATGCTACAGCGTTTCTAATTACACCAGACGCAATCCTTTTACGCGGAGGCAACAGTTAACGCACTCAAACGTCCTTCATGTTGTCAGGAGCTAAGATATCATGTCACATACGTTTGTGACCCTTCTAGACATGGTACAGCATTTCTGATTACAGTTGCCGCATTCTTTTGACGCGGAGGCAACAATTAACGCACTCAAACGTTCGTCACGTTGCCAGGATCTAGGGAATCAATTCACATACATTTATGACTCTTTTAGACATGCTACAGCGTTTCTGATTACACCAGACGCATTCCTTTGACGCGAAGGCAACAATTAACGCACTCAACGTTTTTCACATTGACAGAAGCTAAGATATCAAGTCACACACGTTTGTGACTCTTCAAGACATGCTACAGCGTTTCTGATTACACCAGACGCATTCCTTTGCCGCGAAGGCAACA
>NW_020187298.1:0-631 GCF_900000015.1 Plasmopara halstedii
AGACACAACAGGGAGACAAAATTCCACCAACAACCGCCAAAGACACTGTATCAGCTTGGATTGACGTTGTGCTGGCAATCGGGTCCTAAGAAAACACACTTGCCGTGGATACATCACTGCTTCCTGCGTACGGCTGCCAAAAGTAACCGAAAAAGAGAAATGGCTAACAGAGCAATTGATTACGGTGCAAGATTTCTACTTGTTGGAAGCTGTCATGCGCGTGTACGTCTTCGTCGCCATCGTCGTACGTTGAGTTAGCTTTTACTTTGCAGTCCGATTGGGGGAAAAGAATTGTGACGGTCTAGACACAAATAGTCGTGATCCACTTTGCACACCACCGCAAAAAGCTTACACGATCCGTAATGGAGCGCTAAGACATAATGTCGCACTTGTGGAGAACGAGGCTCATGTTGATGACAAAGAAAACGAAGCAAGAGGTGTTGAAAACGTTAATACTCTCGAGTGATATTGGAGCCACATCTACCGTGATATATGGTGGTGATGTATAGTAGCAACAGACTAAACGAAGTTGTTACTACCTTACTGCATTTGATCGTGTCCTTAAGACGTACGCATTGCCAACAAAGCAATCTACATCAAATGAAATGATGTTCATTAGCAATAGATCTTT
>NW_020187299.1:0-1071 GCF_900000015.1 Plasmopara halstedii
ATTGTCAGCAGCTGAGATATCAAGTCACATGCGTTTGTGGCGCTTCCAGACGTGTGACAGCATTTGTAATTTTATCAGACACATCCGTTTGACGTGGCGACAACGTTTGACAGACTCAAACGTTCGTCACATTGTCAGCAGCTGAGATATCAAGTCTCATGCGTTTGCAGCGCTTCCAGAGGTGTGACAGCGTCCCTGATTATATTAGGCACATCCGTTTGACGGGGCGACATCGGTTTACCCACTCAAACGTTCGTCACATTGGCAGTCTCATGGATTTGCTGCGCTTCCAGACGTGTGACGACATTTCTGATTGTATCAGACGCATCCGTTTGGTGCGGCGGAAACAATTTTTACACCCAATTGTAGTCACACTGACAGCAGCTTAGATATCAAGTCGCTCGCATTTGTGGCGCTTCCAGACGTGTGACAGCAATTCTAATTAAATGGGACGCATTCGTTTGACGCGGCAGCAACGGTTTACGCCCTCAAAATTTCGTCACATTGCCAGCAGCCGAGATATCAAGTCTCATGTTTGCGGCGCTACCAAACGTGTGACAACATTTGTGATTGTATTAGACGCATCCGTTTGGTGCGGCGGCAACAGTTTTCACACCAAATTGTACGTCACATTGTTAGCAGCTGAGATATTAAGTCGCTCGCGTTTGTGGCACTTCGAGACGTATGACAGCATTTCTGATTACATCAGACGCATCCGTTTGACACGGCAGCAACGGATTAAGCCCTTAATATCTCGTCACATTGTCAGCAGCTGAGATATCACATCTCATGCGTTTGCGGCGCTCCAGACGTGCGGCAGCATTTGTGATTATATCAGACACATCCGTTTGACGGGGCGACAACGGTTAGCGCATTCAAACGTTCGTCACATTGTCAGCAGCTGAGATATCAAGTATCATGCGTTTGTAGCGCTTTCATAGGTATGCTACAGCGTATCTGATTACACCAGACGCATCCATTTGAAGCTGCAGATACAGCTGATGCAATCAAACTTTGTCACGCTATCAGCAGCTGAGATATCAAGTCACATACGTTTGTGACACTTCCAGA
>NW_020187300.1:0-489 GCF_900000015.1 Plasmopara halstedii
GAACGACCTTTGAACAATACAAACAATACTTTGCCGATCTCAAAGCTGTGTATCCAAAGTCAAAACCTACAAAGGTCGCTACGTCACAATCGCTTGTGATACCTGACGATGACTTTTGGTCGAAGCTCAATAATTATGATTTGATTGCGACGCATTGGAACGCACCCACCGACCAAGGGCACGGTTATATGTGGTGATTAACGGTAAAATCTGAGCTTATTGCTTTGATTGAGAGAATTTGATGTGACCTACTATCTTTGACAGGTGCTGTATAAAGCAAGAGAAGCCTCGCGGTAGTGGACTGCAATCTTTGTGTCGGCAACATTTCGCCCACGAGATGAATATAACATGCTTTCTGTTGCCATATAGCCGCACCAAAAGGTGAGAACAAACAGTTCCGTTTCTCTCTTATTTTGATTGATTAATTTATTTGTTAATGGCCTTGCTAGAAATCGAGGACGTTTCCTATAATCACGATACTCCAGCGTC
>NW_020187301.1:0-632 GCF_900000015.1 Plasmopara halstedii
TCGATGTCTAGCTAGCGGAAACCTACAATCTACGTATTTGCACAGCCTATAAGCTCATAACTTGTGCTTCGCACTGCTCCTTACTATCGCATCTGCAAGAGTGAAGCTTGATAGTCCGTACGAATTGCTGTACCAAAAATAGACAGCTGTTATTGGTATGAAAATCCACCACAATTGGAAAAAAATAACTTTTATTCATTTTGATACTTAAAAATTTGATTCGGCTCATTGTTGTATATCTCAATTGTAAACGCCTCATATTTTTCGGAAGAACAGTTTGACATTGGATTCTGATTCTGACGTCTGTTAACGATACTCTTATCATGCTCACGAATTCTGGACAAAGTTGTTCTGCAATGTATCTTTGAATTAAATTGGCATCATTTAAAACCGTAAGATGAGACTAATCGGGTATTTTTTCTGGATGTGTAGAGTTCCTCGACTCCAAACATGTTGTTTTGATCGACAGTTAGCTCGTAAAGAAAATATGATTTCCCGATGAATCGTGGTTCAGAATATCTTCTAAGATTTTTCCGACGTCATTCCAATGTGTAGGGTTTTTGGGTTGGTGGTTTTCATCATGAGCTGAAGAAAGAGAGCTTCACTTTTGTCTTTCAGGACGACCAATGAAC
>NW_020187302.1:0-369 GCF_900000015.1 Plasmopara halstedii
ATCCGAATACCCAAGTAGCTTTGCCTGATCGCAACTTGAATACTGAAGTCCATACGTTTGCGTCGCTTTTAGGTATCGCAGTACGTGCTTGAGAGCTTGCCAGTGCGTCGGACACGGATCGGCGGCAAATTGGCTTAGAACTCTCACTGCCGCAGCAAGATCTGGGCGCGTCGCAACCATAAGATACATTATGCCACTAACACAGCTTCGGTACGGCGGATTTTTCATCGTGTCTTCATGCCGGCAAACTCCTTCGAGCATATTCTTCGTTAAATTGAGTCCTGTATCTTGAGGCATCTTGACGGGCTTGATGTCTTGCATACCAAACTTGCTCAGGATTGACTTAAGGAACTTGGTTTGCCGCAACGT
>NW_020187303.1:0-561 GCF_900000015.1 Plasmopara halstedii
CTGTTGACGAGGTCTAGGGTTCGGTGACGGCCGCTCAGCTGCACGACTTCTTCTCAAAATCATACAACTGGACTTCTCGACGGTGTCTTTGCAAAATTTACCGAAACTCTAATCGAAGTTAAACAAGACAAATTACAGAATGAGCTAAATTCTCCTTTAAATTTATGCTTCTTGCTTTTCTTGCTGTTCGCGATGTAACGGTGAATGGAGTGATCGTGAGTTCCTTCAAGAATTGTCTGAATCTGCAGACTACGTCGATTTAGAAGATCAGTAGCTTCGTGAACGACGCAACGAGCAGCTGCGTCCCTAACGTGAGTCGTCCGATTTTGTGACTCTAATATCCAGCAACTTAGGCAAGTCTGTGTTGAAATGGTATCGAACATTCACATCAGACTGCGAGCGCATGAATGTTCATAAGTCGTGGGCACTGTTCAAGAGTCAGTTACGCTCTCGTTTCCGTCCGAACGACTTCGAATACGATCTTCGTGAAAGGATGTTTCGTGTTAAGCAGACAGAAAGTATCCACGAGTATATCTCCAAGTTTCAAGACCTGTTATCACA
>NW_020187304.1:0-939 GCF_900000015.1 Plasmopara halstedii
CATGAGCAAGCTCATAATCCGGTCTGCGTGACAACGCATCAGCCAAAGCATTTTGCTTTCCCGGCCCTCGAAGTTATATTTTGCGAAGAAGATGAGCAACCTGACCATCCTCTGCGAGAGGTGAATTGACTGAGTCGCAGTGCGTAGTGACGCATGTTCTTTGTAGATCACAAACGGCTTTGAGCCAAGCAGGTGCTTCTTGACAAGTGGATGCTTCAAAGCGAGTAATTCCTTGTTGTGGACTGGTTAGTTCTTCTCCGCAGCCTTAAGCTCACTGGACTCGAACGCAATCACCCAATCTCGCCCCTCGGCGACTGCTTGCAGCAGTGCACAGCCGATGGCGAGGTCTTGCAACGCCAGAATTGGTGCATGAAGGAGGCTGTCGTTGACACTGTCAAAAGCCTCCCGATGCTCGTAGTCCCAAAACCATTCCGTATCCTCCTCAAGGAGATTCGACAATGGCCGTGCCACTTCCGCATAGTTTGCGCTATACTTGCGCAAGTAGTTGGCGAGGCTGTGTTACTTGCGCAAGTCCTTTTGGTTCATTGGAACCGGCCTGTCCACAATGGCCTTAATCTTAGCGGGGTCCGCTTAGAAGCCACGCTCCCCAATGGAGCACTCTTCCGCGCCGACGATGCACTTATCTGCATTAGCATACAGCTTATTCGTGCGCATACAATCCTCAAATGGACGATGTGATTTTCCTCATCTGTCCTACCGTGCTTCGCACGACTGTGAACGAAGATGTCGTCGAAGTATGTCTGTGCATACGCCCGGAGAGGCCTAAACAAATGCATCACAATACGATTTGATGTTGCTAGTGCATTTGAAGGCCATCTCGGCATCACCAGTCACTTCCAGAGCATGCCGTTTGGAGTACTTGTTGGAAATGCACCTGGAACCCAGGTGCGGCTTGCATGTGACCCACACGCAACCCAT
>NW_020187305.1:0-389 GCF_900000015.1 Plasmopara halstedii
AATAACAATATGATAGTCTGCATTGCGATGGTTTCATTACAGTAGTGTGCTAGTCTGCGTTGGGACTGGTAGTTAACCTAGCTGCAAATAACAATATGATAGACTGCATTGCGATGGTTTCTTTACAGCCGTTGATAGCGTGGTTATCACCATTGCAACTGATATAGCTGTTGATAACAATGTGATAGACTGCATTGCGACGGATTCGTTACAGCAGCTGTTGTTAGCAAGGAGGAAGTCTTCTTAGCGACTGATGTGTTACCGCAGCTGATGATAGCGTGGTGATCTACATTGGGACTGATATGTTATCGCAGCTATTGGTAGTAGTGTTCTAGTCTGCATTGGGACTGGTAATCATCCTATCTGCAAATAACAATATGATAGTCTGC
>NW_020187306.1:0-603 GCF_900000015.1 Plasmopara halstedii
AACCGAAACCGCTGTAGATACTGCTTCTGCTTGGTTTGGTTGTGTGGATGTGTCGGGGGCTCAAATGCCGTTGCAAAATTAGTAGCTGCGCGGAGTGCTGCCAGCACCGCCCTCAGAAGTTGCTGATTCATCTCTTTCGATTCCATGCGATTTGCCGCAATGTCTTTTGAAAGAGCATATACCGCTAACATGAGTTCCTGATTAGACTGGCGAGACGTTCCAATTCGCCTGTAATGGAGTCTGGAAGCTTGTCCAAACTTGCAGTGTTAAAGTTCCGCTGTACAAACCCCTTGGACACGTCGGCAGAAGCCAATGAAAAATGTCGCTTGTCAATCCCACTCATGTTGCCGTGCGCAAAAGAGAATCCATCACGATGCTCTTGGGATGATATTTCAGCAATTGATCATGGTGCCGCAACACCACAGCAATTAGAACCTTCTTTTGGTCGCCATTAAGGTCCCAGTCCACAAAAGCTGTAGCTGCGAGCAGCTTAACTTTCAATCGTAGACCTTCATCCAGAATGTCGTCAAGAAGTGGTGATAATCCGCCGGTCCGAGCCGACGGCCATCCCGCCAGTACCCGCCCAACCGCTCTGTCGGACTT
>NW_020187307.1:0-546 GCF_900000015.1 Plasmopara halstedii
TGTGTTGCTGCAACAGAAGGACCCACAATTGTATTATCATTTGCACAATCTGGAAATTGTTCCCGAGTCGTATTGTCTGAGGTGGATCCGCTTGCTTTTTGCGCGTGAATGTGCGTTAAATGAGCTTCTTTGGATCTGGGATGCTATGATTATGGATACCACACGCGCCTCGATTGACTTCCCAGTGATAAACATGACAGAGAAGTCGGACAACATGTGGAGAAAGCTGTATCATGGAGAGGCTGGTATACGTTGATATTAAGGGAAGAACCTTAGTTCGAACGGATGAGAAGAAACATCATGTATTGGTGAATTTAGTATGATGTTTGCGCTACTTATTCCCTGTTAGTGATGCGTGATTACCCGCACTCCTCGTCGGTCGAGTCTTCATCGTCGGCCATGTTGTTGTGGAGGAATATGATGTCCCTGACATTTGGACCTGACAATCGATTTCGCCTAGCCGTGATAGTGTTCCCGGCGCAAGAAAAGCAGCGTTCTGAGGGCACTGAAGTTGCAACAATGCCGAAATACTTTCTCACTACGCGA
>NW_020187308.1:0-337 GCF_900000015.1 Plasmopara halstedii
GGCACTGTAGCACGTCCGAAAGCGCCACAAACCTATATGACTAGACATCTTAGTTTCTAGCAACGTGACGAATGTTTGAGTGCGTTAACTGTTGCCAACGCATCAAACGAATGCGTCTGATTTGATTAGAGGCACCGTAGCACGTCCGAAAGCGTCACCAACCTATATGACTAGACATCTTACTTTCTGGCTTCGTGACGAATCTTTCAGTGCGTTAACTGTTGCCAACGCGTCAAACGAATGCATCTGATTTGATTAGAGGCACTGTAGCACGTCCGGAAGCGTCACAAACCTATATGACTAGACATCTTAGTTTCTGGCAACGTGACGAATGTTT
>NW_020187309.1:0-529 GCF_900000015.1 Plasmopara halstedii
ACCAAAAGGACTTGCGTAAGTGGCTTGGTCTCGCCAACTTCTTGCACAAGTACAGCGTAAATTACGCAGAAACGGCATTATCCAATCTCTTTGGAAAGAATGCGGCTTTTGACGGGGTCAAGGACAGCCTCCTGCATGCACCAATACTGGCGCTGCCAGACCCTGAGCGTCCTTTTAGCGTCGTCTGTGACTCTTCGGACTTTGCCATCGGCTGTGCACTGCTGCAATCAGAAGCCAAGGGGCGAGATCGCTGATCGCGTAAATTTCGACAGCTCAAAGCTGCAGAGAAGAACTACCCAGTTCATGACAAGGAGCTGCTTGCGATGAAGTATGCACTTGTCTAGTTCAGGTCCACCTGCTCGGCTCCAAGCCGTTTGTGATCTACATACATCATGCGTCACTACTCACAGCGACTCAGTCGCCCCACCAATCGCAGAGGATGGCTAGATGGCTATCCTTTTTTGCGGAATATCACTTCGAGGTGAAGTATACGCCAGAAAAGCAGAATGCTTTGGCTGATGCGTTGTCA
>NW_020187310.1:0-305 GCF_900000015.1 Plasmopara halstedii
TTTCCGAATGCGTTTGACGAGGAGGCAAGGGTTATTGCATCGAAATGCTCGTAACGTAATTACTTCAATATTGACACTTTCAGACGTACTATAACAAAATTGATTCAATTTTCCGTCTTCGTTTGACGCGGCGGCAAGGTTTATTGCATTATAATGTTCGTAACGTAATTATATCAATATTGACGCTTCCAGACGTGTTACAGCAAAACTGATTCGATTCCCCGGATCCGTTTGACGCGGCGGCAAGGATTATGGCATCAAAATGCACGTATGGTAATCATATCAATATTGACGCTTCCAGAGGT
>NW_020187311.1:0-368 GCF_900000015.1 Plasmopara halstedii
TATTTGGTTCCCGGAACCAGGTCGATCTCATGACGCACACCTCGGTCCGGAGGTAGGAGAAGGCGGGTCTTTGGAGACGACGTCTTAAAATTCCTTTACCTTAAAATAGTACGGATCCAAGGGATTGCGTAGGATCGACGATTCACTCCGTCCGCTCAGCACTCTCTTGGTGTCATCCAAGACAGCTTCATCCATAAGCGGTGATGAGTTTATCTCCTCGTCCGGTCGTACAATGACCACTTCGGGCAAATTGCCTGCCTTCAAGGCGCTGCCGAACACTTCAAGGGACCCCTCGTCTAGCTCAAGAAGGGCATCTACTGCAAGCATAGCCTCGAGGCGGACGTCGCCATCTTCCTCCCCCGTCATAC
>NW_020187312.1:0-555 GCF_900000015.1 Plasmopara halstedii
CGTGACAACGCATCAGCCAAAGCATTCTGCTTTCCCGGCTTATACTTCACCTTGAAGTTATATTCTGCAAAGAAGGATAGCGATCTAGCCATCTTCTACGAGAGGTGGGGCGACTGAGTCGCAGTGCATAGTGACGCATGATATGTATAGATCACAAACAGCTTGGAGCCGAGCAGGTGGACCCTGAACTTGACAAGGGCATAATTCATCGCAAGTAGCTCATTGTCATGAACTGGGTTTTCCTTCTTTGCAGATTAGAGCTGTCAAAATTTGAACGCGATCACCCGAATTCGCCCCTTGGCGTCTGCTTGCAGCAGTGCACAGCCGATGGTAAAGTCCGAAGCGTCACAGACGACGCTGAAAGGACGATCAGGGTCTGGCAGCGCCAGTATTGGTGCATGCAGGAGGCTGTCTTTGACCCCGTTAGAAGCCTCGTGATAATCGGTGCTCCAACACCATTCCTCATCCTTTTTAAGGAGATTGGATAATGGACGGGTCATTTCTGCGTAATTTACGCTGTACTTGTGTAAGTAGTTGGCGAGGCCAAGCCACTTA
>NW_020187313.1:0-628 GCF_900000015.1 Plasmopara halstedii
TTACAAAACATGTAAAGTATTGATGCATATCGCTTTTACTATTTCGCATATGATCTTCTTTGTCAGCAGCGACTTTACAGTATATCGTGCGCATCCACATAATACATGCCCTGCTAGATCGACTCTTCCTGCAACCTCGGCGACTTTATTCATAATTTTTCAAATCGGCAAATACGCCGAAATGACATGACTAAAGGTAGATTAAAAGCTAAATCCTCACACTAGGCAAAAGAAACGCGAAAAAATAAGTTACACAGAAGGAATTGGTAAAAGTGTGCTGCTGATAGTATCGTTCACCGGACGAGTGTTGACGAGAACATTGGCACTACTTAACATTTATTCGATCAATTCCTAACTTGGTAAAGTACAAGGAGACATGTCGTTTGCCTTAAAATTCAGTTTGTAAAGAGGTTGAATAGCTGTAAATCGTGAGTGTAAAGTATCGCAGTATTCGAAGTCATCGCGGGTTTGAAAAAACTATGAATAAAGTCGCCCGCAGAAAGAGTCGATCCAGTGTGCTATGTATCATGGGTATACATAAGTTATTCTGCGATGTCGCTGCTGACAAAGGAAGATCATATGCGAAATAGTAAAAGCGATATGCATCAATACTTTACATGTTTTGTAA
>NW_020187314.1:0-506 GCF_900000015.1 Plasmopara halstedii
GGACGCCAGTCTGCGTGGAGCCAACCTTGAAATACCACCCTTTAATGTTTGATGTTCTAACGTAGGCCCGTGATCCGGGCTGCGGACAGTGTCTGGTGGGTAGTTTGACTGGGGCGGTCTCCTCCTAAAGAGTAACGGAGGAGCACGAAGGTCAGCTAATCACGGTCGGACATCGTGAGGTTAGTGCAATGGCATAAGCTGGCTTGACTGCGAGAGTGACGGCTCGAGCAGGTGCGAAAGCAGGTCATAGTGATCCGGTGGTTCTGAATGGAAGGGCCATCGCTCAACGGATAAAAGGTACTCCGGGGATAACAGGCTGATACCGCCCAAGAGTTCATATCGACGGCGGTGTTTGGCACCTCGATGTCGGCTCATCACATCCTGGGGCTGAAGTAGGTCCCAAGGGTATGGCTGTTCGCCATTTAAAGTGGTACGCGAGCTGGGTTTAGAACGTCGTGAGACAGTTCGGTCCCTATCTGCCGTGGGCGCTGGAGAACTGAGGGGGG
>NW_020187315.1:0-620 GCF_900000015.1 Plasmopara halstedii
AATCGTCTTGTGACGCAGTTGTTCAGGCCCCACAGGGCGTATGCACAGACACACTTTGACGACATTTTCGCTCATAGTCGTGCGGAGCACTGGAGGACAGACGGGGATAATCACATCGTCCATTTAAAAGCGGTGCTCGAGTGCATGAGCACGAACAAACTGTATGCCAATGCAGACAAGTCCATATTTGGCGCAGAAGAGATTTCCTTTATAGGGTGCTTCATTGGAAAGCGTGGCCTTCGAGCGGATTCCGTTAAGGTCAAGGCCACTGTAGACTGGTCGGTTCCAAAGGACCAGACGGACTTGCGTAAGTGGCTTGGTCTCGCCAACTACTTGTATAAGTTAGAGCGTAAATTACGCAGAAATAGCCCGGTCATTATCCAATCCCTAAAAACGGATGCGGAATGGTGTTGGGACACCGAACGTCAGGAGGCCTTTGACGGGGTCAAAGTCAGCCTCCTGCATGCACCAATACTGGCGCTGCCAAACCCTGATCGCATTTTAGTGGCGTCTTTGACGCTTCGGACTTTGCCATCGGCTGTGCACTGCTGCAAGCAGACGACGAGGGGCGAGATCGGGTGATCGCGTTCGAATCTCGACAGCTCAAAGCTGCAGAGAAG
>NW_020187316.1:0-442 GCF_900000015.1 Plasmopara halstedii
TGATATCTCAGCTGCTGACAATGTGACGAACGTTTGAGTGCGTTAACCGTTACCGCCGTACGAAACAGATGCGTTTGATGTAATGAGATATGCTGTGACAAGTCTGGAAGCGCCTAGAAAACATATGACTCAATATATCAGCTGCTAACAATATCACGAACGTCTGAGTGCGTAAACTGTTGCCGACGCGTCAAATGGATGCGTCTGATGTAATCAGAAATGCTGTCATACGTCTGCAAGCGCTTTAAACGCATGTGACTTGATGTTTTAGTTGCTAAAAATTTCACAAACGTCTAAGTGCGTAAACCATTGCCGACGCATCAAATGGAAGTGTCTGAAATAGTCAGAAATGCTGTCACATGCTGGAAGCGACACAAACGCATCTGACTTGATATCTCAGCTGCTGACAATGTGACGAACGTTTGAGTGCGTTAACCGTTAC
>NW_020187317.1:0-738 GCF_900000015.1 Plasmopara halstedii
TTCGATGTTCTGATGTACGTTTCCGGCGCGCGCACCATTAGCCAGCGCAGAAACAGGAATCTGGCCAAAATCAACGCTTACCGGGCTGGAGCCTGGCGCCAGACCACATGCGGTATTCACCAGTTCACCCTGGAATTCAATTTGGCCATTCGTCGTATCAGCGAATGCAGACATTGAACCCAGAGCAGCGGTCAAAGCGACAGCCATAACAACTTTATTCAGTTTCATAAAATATCCTGTTTTTACCAATATCCTGAGAAATAAAGAGTCGTCACGCTATAAAAATAATATACGCGAGTGAAATTAACTCTTGGTTTTGTTCTGGAAACGATATGCGATTAATGAAATTCGCAAATATTAAATATCACCGTTTCTTCGAACTAATTTAAATGCTACCAAATGAAAACTTCACCACAAAGCAATACATTTAATGTGGGATATATACGCATTGTTAACTCGCAAGGATACGAAAGCAGGGTGTTATATCTCGCAGAGTGACATGAATAGTCTTAAATTCATGATGCTTTTACCGCGTGAATAAATTTATAAAACATGGGAAATTAAGATATTTCGTAGAAGGAAATGTGAATTTATTTAAAAATAAGGAGAAGAGTGGTGAGCTATTATATTTCTGGGGGCGCTATTCTTTCTGACGCAGGGAGAAGGTGAAGGTGAAGCACAAAGCAAAAAACCCCGCACCTTACGGTACGGGGTTCTTCTAATTGATGCCTGGCAGTT
>NW_020187317.1:1235-1613 GCF_900000015.1 Plasmopara halstedii
GTTAAATCTGTATCAAAGCTGAAAATATCGTGTCTCTTCGCCAAAACACCTTCGGCGTTGTAAGGTTAAGCCTCACGGTTCATTAGTATCGGTTAGCTCAACGCATCGCTGCGCTTACACACCCGACCTATCAACGTCGTAGTCTTCAACGTTCCTTCAGGACCCTTAAAGGGTCAGGGAGAACTCATCTCGGGGCAAGTTTCGTGCTTAGATGCTTTCAGCACTTATCTCTTCCGCATTTAGCTACCGGGCAGTGCCATTGGCATGACAACCCGAACACCAGTGATGCGTCCACTCCGGTCCTCTCGTACTAGGAGCAGCCCCCCTCAGTTCTCCAGCGCCCACGGCAGATAGGGACCGAACTGTCTCACGACGTTC
>NW_020187318.1:0-851 GCF_900000015.1 Plasmopara halstedii
CCGCAATCTTCGGCCAGTGGTAACGTGTCACTCCACGCTCATCAGAATTGCTTTGCCCAAGATGCCTCTGACCATGTCCGACAATGCTCTTGGTATGCAGCAACTACTTCGAAGCGTGAGCAGTGCTCATGGATTACGCACCACTCATTGCGCATGACTAGGGCCCTGCCCCAGCTACCTCGGACATCGTAAGACCATGTCTCTCTTGGCATGCAGCAAATGCTTCAAAACGTTAGCAGTGATCAGTGGATTACGTGCCATTCCATGTTCAGCCTGCAAACCATGCTCGGGATTCATGTTCGATACACCCTCGGTGTTCGACAACTCGAATACTCCGATATTCAGCATTTTGACTGCCCCAGTGCAGTGCTCGCACCATTAGCGCTTCAGTTTCCTAGCCGAGGTGAGTTCATGACTCACCAAAGCTTCATCAAGAGAGGTGCTCGTCGAGCCCAAGGTGTACCACTTCCAATCGATCCATGGCTCATGGTGCTCCAATCATGCCATACCAAGGATAGGTCATACCTTTTATCCAATTTCAAGTCTGAATAGCGTTTTACGCTATCGAAGTCGAGAAACTTGACACCAAGATCTACAGGAACCGTCGCCACAGTGACACATGTCCTACCGCATTTCCAGTATCTCGGCATACAGCTGACTTCCTTCTACCATGGAGCGTCGAGCGTAATTGCCCGACGCCCCGAGATCGATAAGGATTGTACATGGCTTTCCAAAGCCCTTCACAGTCGCTTTTTCGACAAACAAACCCGGCTTGCACACACGTTCCGTGTTCAATAGCACGCAGCTCTTCGGGGCTGGGTCCTGCTGTCCTCTACCTCTTGGAGGCTCAA
>NW_020187319.1:0-403 GCF_900000015.1 Plasmopara halstedii
CAACCTGGTGGAAAATGACGTGGGTCTGGTGGTATAAAACTCGGTGGGAGATCACATGACCAGCGTGTCTGGTATGGTCTAAACCAACCCATTTGGTTTCACTCCGACCCAGAGCTCAACTACGAACAAACACTACGGACTCTCACCGTCAAAGCTCACCGTCGCTGTCTTGGGATGTGTCCTGAACTCCAACGTGGATTCCGATTGCACATATCGAGGGTTTTCGGGTTGCGCTCTTTGTTTGACTTCATGTGCGATAAGGCCACGTGGCCGAGTGAGTCGGACTTTGTCCAAAGATACTTCGACGTCACTCTTTCGTCTGTGGTACTCAGAACGCAAATTCAATGGTTGCGCTCTCTGTATCGAGAAGCGACGCAGATTGCGAGTAGGCTTGGAGCCTGTG
>NW_020187320.1:0-616 GCF_900000015.1 Plasmopara halstedii
AAATGTGAAACATGGTGTTGCTTTGATTCAAAAACAAGCTAACAGCGTCTGGTTAAAAATGCGGACCGGGTCGATAGCTCGTATCCTTAAAATAGGTACCTGTTTGAAAGTCAGCACAAAAGCGTTGAATATTCTCTTTTGCAGCTTTCTCTTCCGTTGATCGATTCAGAAATGATTCTCTTCGACCAAATCGAAAGACAGTCAATTCAAGAGAATCCCCCAACGCCGTAATATGATAATCAGTGTTAATGTCGCGGCATATTTTGTGGAAGCTGCGTAATACGTTCGACTATCGATCAATAAAGTTTATACCAGGACGGAAGCGTGAGACGACACGATACTCAGTCGACCGAAGCATCACATCGAGTTGAGCTGTCGCAAGTACCGTTTTACCATTAACAATCTGTGGACGATCTTTTTCATGAATCGACCAGAAGTACGAGGATGGCATGTTAGCAAGGAACCAAGGGATGGTTTTGCTAGTAGTTCTCCTTTAAAAAGTTGAGGAGTGCTCGCAGTGATTCGTCCTTAGGCACCAATAACGCCACTTTTGGCTGAAAAAGATTGGGGTAGCAAAACACTGGTGTGACGTCGGGGCGTGCAGCATCGGATCGAA
>NW_020187321.1:0-554 GCF_900000015.1 Plasmopara halstedii
TTAGTTCGCAAAAACGCTTGCTACCTCTAAGCCAATCATTTTATATACTAGGCTCACTATACTAGATCCTGATTTACTCTAGCCAATCAGTGACTCTAATTGTGTCCGTAATCACTTAGTCCGTAATTACCTAATGTGACGTACTTGTAATAAGTATGACGTCATTCGCCTGTTCAACATGCATTCAGTGGTGTCATCCCAACACTCCCACTCACCACTAATGCTGTGTATGCTTGGGTCCGATGCCGCTCGATCAAAGTAGGTACTTGAGTCACTTCGTTCCTAGGGCCTTGGTAAGCATGTCAGCAAGGTGATCCTCCGTTGGCAAGTACTTGACAATAATGATGTCCCGAGCCACATTCTCTCGATGCCGTATGTCGACGTGCTTGGTCCTAGCAATGTATCCTGCATTGCATGTATCCTGCATGTATCCTGCATTGCATGCGAGTTCAATGGCACCTTGATTATCTTCGTAGGTCACCGTCGCTCCCACTTTCTCATGTCCAAGATCCTTTAGCATTGCACGTACCCACAACACTTCTTGAGTACATAGG
>NW_020187322.1:0-332 GCF_900000015.1 Plasmopara halstedii
ATTCCGACGTACACATCGACGTGATCTTACATCGACTATTCCTCCTCGGGTGTCAGCCGGTGTACGACACCTTTCGTGAGGTGAACCTTGCGACTGGGATAACATCGGCAACATGGAGAGTTTACTTCTTGTCCAGCTCATGTCCAAGCGCGTTGATGGTGAACGGAGCTGTGTGTGACCAAGTGCTGTTTGACAACAAACTTCATCCGGCACACGGCAAGAATGCTCCCTTCCGTTCCGAGCGCCATCCATATGGTTATCGCTCGCACCATGCAATCGATCTTGGGACTGTAGACAGTAAGTTTCCCTCCAAAAAGCCAGCTTCTGAGCAA
>NW_020187323.1:0-412 GCF_900000015.1 Plasmopara halstedii
GCCTGCCTCTTCAACAGAGCGCAACAAGTGATCGTGAGCTGTAATCATTCGTGCAATATTGGCGCAATGGCAAAGCCTGGCGTTCATACAGGGAAAATCTGGCGGCGGTTCTCATAAAAAATAAGACTAACAAATTCAATCTAAGGATTATATGAATTTCCATAGACTTCAGCTCTGCATGGAAAGGTATGTTTAGATTTGTTGGCAATTATTAGCCTACTTTTTGAGCAAAAGCACCTTCAACGACGTGTATCGTGTATAGAACCAAAATTGACAATTTGTTCAATGAATACTATATAAATATTCATCTCGGACTACGCAAAACAGAGAACAAATTTGCTTCGATCGTAACGAGTTCATTGGTCGTCCTGAAAGACAAAAGTGAAGCTCTCTTTCTTCAGCTCATGATGAA
>NW_020187324.1:0-779 GCF_900000015.1 Plasmopara halstedii
CTGGCAAAATCCAATTTTTAGGATGCTTCAGTGAGAAGCACGGCCTACAGGCAGATCCCACAAAAATCATGCCCATAGTAGACTACTATCCGATTTGGATTTTCGATATTTGGTTGGCCTGAACAGAAATTTTGTGTGAACTTTGCTGCTCTAACAAAACACCTCACCAAATTTAAAGGTATTTTTCAAGCAGCAGAATAGAGCCGTTCAATTTATACAAAGGAGCTACTTGCCATTTAGTATGATATTGTGAAATTTGTAGTATATCTGCTTGGCTCTAAGCCATTTGTGATCTATACTAATATAATAGTGTACCGTTTCACACAACGATATCTCTGCCACATCCTTCCCACACAATGACAAGCTAAGTACCCGACATCACCAAACATTCTTTCGAGGTAAAATTAAAGCTAAGTCCACTAGGTGTGTCTGTGAATTCGCAATCATGTCGTTCAAATGGCCAACTATCATATGTCACATTGTTGGTGTCATGCATCGATGAGGCGATACGTACAGCTGACGGATCAGACACGCTATGTGCTGCACTGTTGAAGCATCTAAGAAAATTATGATGTTTACGAACGTTGTATCGCTCATCTTAGCGCTTGGTAAATGCAGATTTCTCACAAGGCTAAGTCTCCCGCTTATTTTACGTCACCGAAGTGATTAACAATGTTTTTGCTATCACGAGGCTTAGGTTAATTAGCTTGGACCCGCTAGATACACAGCGTGTCGTAGTATGACCTGATCAGATTTTTAAGTTAAAGATTCGGTAAGAG
>NW_020187325.1:0-330 GCF_900000015.1 Plasmopara halstedii
TAAGCCTCAAATCATTTCACAAGACTTGACAAATTTGCCAACAGATTTGTAAATTTGTACGTCGAGATAAAATCTACTATTGATTCTTAGTAAATAAGTCATCTTTTCAAACATGTTCGCATGATACTTTCAGCACTTTGAGTCTCAATCAACTTGATAATCACAAAATACTATTCATCCCTGTCGTCATCATCTTGATCTTCATCTTCACTTTGAGACGATGAGAAATCGTCAGAGTTTGAATCTATAGATGCTCGTCGGCACGTAATTTTGCGCTTGCAATCTGTCGTACCCTCTACGCTCTCGGGGTACACGCGACAGCCGTGGTGT
>NW_020187326.1:0-344 GCF_900000015.1 Plasmopara halstedii
CTTGGAATATGCGCATAGCATATGCTTCCGAACACTCTCATGGCTTCATAGTTTCTTATTAGACCTGTTGCCAGCTCATGAGGTGTCGTATTGTTGTTGCTTGAGTTCATGATCGCATTCCTGATGTCGGATGCCGTAATAATCGCTTCAGCCCAGTACTTCTTCTCCATTTTTCCGTCTTGTAGCATGCAACGGACCATCTCCGTAAGTGCCCTATTCATACGTTCGGCAATCCCATTTTGTTCCGGGTTGTATGGGATTGTAAACTCTTGCTTCACCTTCATTAGTTGACAGATCTTGGTCATTTCTTTGTTCTTGTACTCGCAACCATTGTCTGACCTCAA
>NW_020187327.1:0-303 GCF_900000015.1 Plasmopara halstedii
TCGCATCAAGCCGTTGTTGGCGTTGCTGCCGACATATGCGCTCTTGCTTTTTTGACAGGTATCAGATTGAGGAGGGTCATGATGAACAATATTGGGCAAGTCGCATTGTAGGTTGCTCTGCCATTATTGTTCGTATTACTAGAAGCAAAGCGATCTATGCTTTCATGCTATTTTTTGTTGTCGAAGATGTTGTCGAAGATGCGCCTCGTTATGCAGACTAGTGGTACCAAGGAAGCGTTTCGACAAGCAGCCGTCAACCGGTAGAAATCGGTATTACCGGTGTGGACAGGCTGATTGCGCAAG
>NW_020187328.1:0-365 GCF_900000015.1 Plasmopara halstedii
AGCCACGACGAGTTGATCTCCTCGTCCGGTCATATAATGATAACTTCGGCCAAGTCGCCTGCCTTCAAGGCACTTCCAAACTTTCTGAATGACATCTCGTCCAGCTCAAGAAGAGTACCCACCGCAGGAAGAGCCTCGAGGGTGACGTGTCTGTCCTCTACATCCGTCATACCGTTGACGAGGGTGTATAGCTGTGCGCTATCGTCGACGATAGACAAACCCTGGGTCAGGGTTGACGCCGAGTCCTGCAGATAGCATGCGGCATCGCCGTTTCCTCGCTACAAAAGATTTACGTCTCGTCGAGACCAGTGGGAACACGCACTCAGCGTCGTCCAGTGTCCCCACCATCGGAGCCTTGCTGTTTT
>NW_020187329.1:0-456 GCF_900000015.1 Plasmopara halstedii
AAAGCCCCGTGGACCCAGTATCATTATTGATGACTGCAAACGAGCGAAGTTCGTGTGGTATTACTACGAGCTGAAATTGATGAAAGACCTACTGATCTGGTTCAAGAATCTCGACCAAACCCCATACAAGAAAGCTATCATGGCTCAGCGAGAGCTAATTGAGCGCTTTGACCTGAATATGTTTGCGGATGGAGTACCCCTACCTGGTCTTTCAGAGAAGGTCATGCATCAGACCTGCTTCAAAAATCTCCAATATTCGGATAAAAAATCTGCAAACACATTCCAGTTTCCAGCTAAGTACATGGCTGGCTACAAGAGTCAGGATGCTAAGGCAAAAGAAAAATCTGGTATGACACTCGAGCACGTTAATACATTGCCGTAAACGGAAGTAATCTTTATTATTGTCAGCTGACTGTTAAAAACGCTTCAGCGTATCAACTGGAGGTCCATCTATCA
>NW_020187329.1:466-572 GCF_900000015.1 Plasmopara halstedii
CCTGATTCTGGTTCTTCACCTGTTTTCTTGCTCTTGTTCTGTTCCCACATGTATCACATGCATACTGGATATATATCGAGACGTTACTTTACGGTAAAGTTAGCAA
>NW_020187330.1:0-314 GCF_900000015.1 Plasmopara halstedii
ATACATGCATAACTACTGGCTACCTAGCCCCGTACCGTATTCTTGTTTGGGTGTGGTCGCACCATGCACATCTGGTGTGACCCCCCCCCTGTTATCAAGGTTCGTGTAACCCCGTTACAATAGATGTGTATGGCTATCACAAGCCAACCCGAATGGCACTTTTATTTTCAATGCCGTTCTTCCCGAAATGTACCAATGCAAATCCTCATGCAGACAGACAACGCATCGGAACGTTTCCATTACTAATATAGGCAATACAGACAGATGCACGTGGAGCATACTTGACGGCACTCTGCATGAAATTAAAAACGATA
>NW_020187331.1:0-25436 GCF_900000015.1 Plasmopara halstedii
CTGCAGCTGCTGCAAGCTATGGTGGCGGCTATAGCTCTTATGGTGGAGGGTACGGCGGAGGCTACAGTGGTGGCTATGGTGGCGGTTACGGTGCTGGTTATGGTGCAGCAGCCGGTTATGGTGCCGGCGGCTATGGAGGTTACCCGCAGGCGTATGCTGGTTATGGTTATGGTGGCTATGGCGGCCGCGGCGGCTACGGCTACGGTGGGTACGGAGGCTATGCTGGCTACAATGCTGGTGGTGCTGGTTCTGGTGGCGATGGTGGCGAAGATGGAGGGTATAGCGAAGAAGTGCAGCAGGGTCAGGGAGGTCAACAGAGTACTCAGGTAGGGGTAGCTCCTGGATACGGCTATGGGGGTGGTTATCGCCAAGGAGGTGGCTCAAGCGGTGCTCAAGGGGCTTCTGGGGGACGATCTGATCGATACCGCCCATACTGAATCATGACATGAGAGCGACCGCTGGAGACCGATAAGCTTTGCGCTATATGGCTTTGGAGTCGCATACTAGCATCCTCTGTCCACACTTCAACTAAAAAAATGTACCGGTATGCCATCGTGAACCAGCTGCGTCAGCCTTTTTGCTTTGTCTTTCTTAATGCATACCTGTAGCTTCAAATGATACTCGAATTCCTCACGTTCATTCTTTGATATCGTCGCTAAGATTTTTTTTTGTGCCTTTTCTAGATCCGCTTTTCAAAATCCAATCGACCAGTTGCGACTCATGCATTGAAAGCGTCGATGCTGCAAGGTCCTCCATTGCTCGTTTCAGCTGGTTTTCTTTTGAGGCTATGGACGCCGAATTGGAAATGTTCTGAATTTTAAAGTGATTTTCAAGTGCTACGATCAATTCTTCTGCGCTTATAACCGATCGAAGCTCATTGACTACTCGAGATTGAAGCTTTAGCTGACATAGAATGTCCGCAAAGTTTTCCATGTAAGGACCCATCAACACGTAGCAGCTGTTCAATACAATGAGCTGATGCGGGATTAGAAAACTGTCAATTAACGTACCCTGCACGCAGAGGTTCAATAGGATTGTGTCCACCACGCTTGACAAACGAGCCTAGTAAAATTTAAGTTCGGAAGAAATTTTCATCAATGTCCACATATATTCAAGCCTTACCTCCTATCACAGCGGTAGAAACACAATTATACATCAAGTGTGTTTCATCCTGAAAAGATGCCAATAGAAGTAAGCTACACACCACATGCTCTTTTTGTAAATGTTTGAGATAGGGCACACGTACCATCGTGTCAACAATGAACAAGTCAACATTGTCACGTGGCAAGCTATCGCGAGAGCGTAAGCCAACCACTAATTTAGGAAACTTTCGAGAATTTTTTGTCATTTTTATAAAGAAATAGCCGAAGAACACCAAGACGCATCTTTACCTGTCGGAGGATCTGTTTCACAATAAAAGGCGCCCGATTCGGGTGGCGAGGAACTATCATTGTTAGTAGTCGTCTATTTTGTAATCTCTTTGTCAACTCGATGTGCACTTTCGCCAGCATCAACTCCTCTTTGTCGTGCGTACTGCCTGCGACACATGCTAGTCGATCCCCAATCGCACGCCGTAGAATCGAAGCTTCATCATCGTTGTCAATCGAGCGTGTGGATGCTGTGCTCATATCATTGATGTTCTCAGACTCAAAATTCATTGTTGTTGATAAAGTAGCAGTCGTACCAAACTTTAAGTTAAGAGCCACACCAGCATTTTTTGCTCCTAAGCTTTCAAATCGACGGCATTGCTAAAGACCAAGCAAACATAAGAATTGAAAACAAAGCTGAATAGCGAAACTTGTGTTTGACCTGCTCGTCTTGGCAAAGCACTAAAGAGAACAAACCCACAATGCTTTTTGAAAGATTGTACAAACCCGGTAGTTGCCACAAACGAAGCGACAAAGCTGATATTCGACCATTCACAAGGCCGATGCAAATATCTCTTCGTGCAGCCTCTGTAATGAGTGTGGGCCAGAGTTCAGACTCAATCCAAATTCCTACACTAAAACTCACAAAATATTCAATTATCAATTTATAAATACTCAGGAAAGTTAGAGAGCTATCAAACTTACTTCGGCTTCCAGGTGTCGTAAAATCGCTCGACGCATCGATGGTGGTCAAGAGGGGCCAGGACACAAATGGCGTTTTTGTTCTATCAGTCCGTTTTAACGAGCATCAGAATCACAGACAATGATTTTATAAGGTTTTACAGATAAGATCACCTCCTTTAGCCGCTCCGTGACAACTTGGCGTGCTGATGTTGTTGTTGTTGACACAACTACTCGCACCTTTTTCTCTGGTAGCGATTGACCCAGTTTGGGACTCAGAGCTAAATTCACGATTGGCAACCCTGACAGACACTCTCCTATTGAGGCACCGTGGATCCAGATCGTGAAAAAGTTTTCTTCAGGACTTGCTACCTTCTGGCCTGTACGCCAACACATTGAAACGATGGTAGATCAGACTAGCAGTCAAACAAATGGAATTATACAAACTTATAACCTGGTAGCCCACTGCGACCGAATCGTTCAGCGGTGATAACATGAGGTACTAGCCGCTTCAGATCTTTTCTACGCACATACCATGATATAAGCGGCATTGTAGCTCTCCAAAGGCAATGGTACACGGAAAGAAGAGAGGCTCCCATCATCTGGATCAGCAAATAAATTTATTTGTTTATGCACCACTGTGATGTCAGAGAATGCCCGTAGATAACAAAACATTAAACTGTTGTCCAGAAGGTTATGTACAAATTTTGGTTCACGTACACATTACTTTTGTGCAATTGCTCAATTTCATTTTGTGAGATAGTGCAAAGCACATGGTTTTATCATCGAATATAGTGAAACATTTATATACCTTCTCTCTATACATAACTCTTGATGAGAGAACCAAACTAGGTATCTTGTCGTTATGGAGGCTCTCCTTTCCACTTCGAAGCATACTAACCCATCCTCTGTGCCATCTAATAGAGTCCAAGCATTTCCTGTGCACGATGCACGATATCTTTGCTGCGCTTCGTAGCACATGTCGTCAGTCCGACGACCGAGTCTTGAAAACTGAAAGTCGAACACACATTGATCAGTTTCGTCTCTGCGACAACTAAGCACGCTTTAAAAGCTCAAGTTAGTGTTGATCCGAAGGGAAGACCGACCTGGCGGCCGAAACACAGGTGCAAATATAATGGGCCAAGCCCTATTACACATGTTGTGTGAATCACATACTTTGTATGTCTCACATTCACTGTACACCTATAGTTGTGTATCCCCTTTCACTTCTGTTGTATCTGAACTGGAAAAAAATATCAGGTTAGCGAGGCTCAAAGTCTACTGGCTGTAATAATACATATCACTTCACCTTTCCTCCTCTCTACGTAAGTCAACAGCTCGCTGGAAGTGAGCAACCCGCTGTGAGGCATGACAGCTGGCCTGAGCCTTCATCAGGAAGTGTGTGTAAGCGGACGGGCAATCCATGTTGCACTAGTAGTCATTCCAACGCCAACTATTTCAATGGATTTATCGATGGATAATGTGGACACCACAGACGATGGTCGTCCTCGGATCAACAGGGAAGAGCATTAGTTCCTAGCGCACAGTGCGTGGTGAAGCTGCGAGCCTTTTATCGGAGATCACGCGGTCTTCAGAATGCTTCGATCGCGTATGAGCAAGGATTTTTAGGATTTCTATCGCAATACCTACCGATGCCAGTCCCGTCACCTCCTCCACAAGTGGTGATGACACCGTCGGTACACACGGAACGTCCCGTGGAATCAATGTATAAAGAGGAAACGAAGATAAAATTGTTCCTTGGTAGATAGAAATGGACATCATTATCTCGATGGTTCATTTTCGTGATGACCGCAGTCAAGTAGCCTTTGCCATGTCGCATTTGGATTGCCGTGAGAAGGATTGGGTGATGATATGGAAAGTCAATCGACATGGCTACTTTGTCACATGATAAGAATTGAAGAAGGCCATGGAATAGATGTTCCTCCCACCGAATGTGACGCTTCGATAACGGTCAAAGTTTCTGCCGTGCCGTCAAGACAACGGCATATTGTACGACTACGTACAGAAGCATCGTGAGCTTCGCGCCAGTATGGCAAGTGCATCACTGCTAGAGGCTGTGATGGTCTTCGTGTTTATGGAGGGACTCACTTATAGTTTAAATGAGGCTAAAGTATTCCACCCGAGCTCTACGAATCTGAAAGATGCAATAATTTTTGCATTTCGTGAGACTACTGTCATGTGGTGCTTCTAAAAAGCCGTAACCAATTTATTTGGGCGGCGGTGACTATCCGTAGGCAGCATGTTCGCTATTACACATGTCAGCAATTCGGACACATCCGCCGTGAGAGTCCACGTGAGAGACGTACCTATCAATATGTTCTCGTCGTTATGGTTCCGAGTCACGTACTACCAATACCACGAGACGTTCGGGAAACGCTGAAACGCTGTAGATGCAGGGCAGTTTACTGGGGATGCAATATGCTCTTGTGAGTGTGGTGGTAGAGCCACTCGTGAGTGTTTAGACCTTGAGAGATCGTTGTCCTTCGTAAACGACACGAGTCGGAGTGGTCTCCTTGTGGTTACAGCGAGTATGAAGGAATACGGCCTCGTTTCGAGCCTTGATTGTTTCTGGCGCGTCGCGTTATTACTCGCGGAAGCAAACTATTACTGAAAATGATTCAGTGCTTTCGAATGCACTATACATAAGTAATGGCTGTATATCAGTGAGTCTGGCCACTGGTACTTTGATCACCGCAAAGTAAAGTACATTTGATCTTCAACTGAGGTTTGGAGACTTGAACTTGAAGACATGATTCACAGTTCTCGAGATGAACACCTGATTTTGAATATACCGTGGCTTGAGAGGCATGAGCCATGTATCGATTGGCGATCAAAAACGATTGGGAATAGCTCTCCTGGTGTAGGTGAATCTCTCGGAAATAACAAATCCAAATCCACTATGCACCAGAAGAAGCGCTCAAGCGAACGGCAGTCGTTTGCTGCTGGAAACAATCCACACTACATTGGTATATGTCATGCAATTCACATTCACTAGGCGAGGGAAGGAGGGAAAATACAGAGTCGTACGGAGTGGCCACGGGTGGTCACTCAGGAAGTCTGTCGATGAATCCAGTGGTGCTCGGAACTGGCCACTTAAAAACGAATACTTCGTTGGTGGGCATGGCGATTTGCTTAACAGAAAATATTTATGAGGGAGAGATGCCGGTTGTTGCCCCCCCTCAAGACAAAAAATGTTGTCGACATGTCGACTATGGCTAGATATGCTAACACTCTTACTAATACAGTGGCTGAGTCGAATTATGGGTTGGTGGGTACAACTGACCACAAAGGTGAAGCTCCGACCTGTTGTGGGGTTGGGTACACACATGTGAAGGAATCAACCAAATTTGTTGATCGCGGTACTGATACTCCCACTCTGGATCGGTTGAGTCCGCGGGAGAGTTAGTCCGGCGTAGTACTCCCCATGATGGAAATATAGCATGCAAATTTGCTGGCGCACGTATTGTGCGCATAAAAATTAATTGCAAGCGAATCTTGCAAAGTGTATTTTCGGTGCTAACGAAGCACCGGTCCTGGTTGTTATGTTGGTCGAAATGATGTTCTTGCAGACCCCGAGAAGATCAAAGCAATTTTAGGGTAGCCAACGCCACAGAATAAAGAAAATTGAGGAAATGGATAAGTTTGTCCAATTATCTACATCGTTTCTCGCGTAACCACGCGGAAAGGTAAGTCCACTATTAAAGTTGCTGTATAGGGACATACCGTGGGAGTGGACATCCACTTGTGAAGAAGCATTCACTCATATCAAGGACAGCTTGATGGAAGCAACATTACTTGCTTTATTAGATGACACGAAGTTGTATAGCGTGGTATGTGACGCTTCTGAGCTTGCAATCGGTTGTGTATTATTGCGAAAGAACTCAGAAGGAAATGATCGTGTCGTGTCGCTTCAATCGCGACAGCTGAAGCCAGCAGAAAAATTACCCTGTCCACGACAAAGAGCTTCTGGTAATGAAATATGCTCTTGGGTTCAATTCCGTTTATCGTCTACACGGATCACCCAGACTTGCGTTATGCAGTTCAAACGCCTCACTTGTCACAGTTGGTAGTCTTTCTTCGCCGAATATAACTTTACGGTCGCATACGAGCCAGGAAGACAGAACGTGCTGACAAGCGCATTGTCCCGTCGTGCTAGCCCATACCAGCTATATCGAAAATGATGTATTCGATACGAAGCTTCGAACGTATGTTGAGGATAAACAATCCGATCATCAGAGCACTGTCATCGAATGATATGAAATTCCATGATAAGCTTTCTGGTCGCTTGAAATCAAGGTTGCATCGTTATGCACGAAAGGATGGTCTCTTTCACTATGAAGTTGCGCATGAAAACGAGCCATGGTTTGCGGTATCCCACAACGATAATTTGAAGTACAAAACAGTGTACGAGGCGCATGATACGCTGGCTGGTCACTTCGGCCGTAAGAAGACCAACCAGTCTCTCAGTGTCCAATTTTGGTGGTCACACATGTACAAGTGGGTGGCGCGATACGTGAAGACATGTGATGTCAATCAGCGTGTGAAGAGCGCACAACACACCCTAGCGCCACTGCGAAGTCTTCCTGTTCCAACTGACTGTTGGAAGGCAGTCGGTCTCGACTTATCGTCGGCTTCTCGCTGATGTCCACAATGACAGACTCAGCAAGATGGTTCGCATCGCGCCTTGTAGCGATTCCATCGATGCCGGAGGTTTGACTTAACTGTTCATTAAACACGTTTTTGCAATCACGGGCTACCGAACGCCATCGTCTCTCATCGTGATACTTGATTCACGACTATAGAAAAGAATTATTCCGAATTCTTGGCACTCGCTTGGATATGCTCACGGCGGTACACACGGAGACCGATGGGCAAATAGAACTTGCCAACCGAGTGGTCGATGATGTGTTGAGGAGCTTCTGTACGGAAAATCTCGCAGTTGTTACCATTGGTTGAGTTTGCTATGAACAATTTGGTTCATTCATCCGCTATATTCACGCCATTTTCTATGAATGGCTTGCGATACCCGCAAGTACCTCTTTGTGCGATGGGTAGTGGCTTTCATGTAAGTGGGGGAGGAGTTCGGCAAATCGTTGCCTCTCAAATTGCTACAATCAATGGTGCGAATATGAAGCGCAAGTACAAGAACGCCCTGAACTTATTCATCATGAGTCGTGTGAATGTGATCACACGGGTGCGAGACGCAATAGAAAATGCGCAAAGGAATATGCAGATATACGTGGTCGTAAAGGCGTTATCGCTGGGGATTATGTACTACTCAGTAATAAGAACTTATGAGACGGTGCGATCTCAAGCTTGGGAAGCTCGATGCTATTACCTCGTTTCGTCGGTCCATTCCTAGCCGTGTAATGCCATGGGAATGCTTACACTATCGATCAGCCAAACTGACTAAGGATTCATTCAATGCATTCGGTAGGGCACCTCAAGCCCCGAGGCTATTTCTAACCTGGGAGTAACGCCTTCTTATTCGAAAGTGGCTTTAGAGCCACGGCTTCGGCACGAGGGTCGCAGGCTGAACCCATTGGCGTCGTCGCCTCAGCATTGCCCTAGGACTGACGAGAGTAATCAGGAGCGCCCGAAACAGAGCGAGATTGCTTGGCATGAGGCCCCGCATCATCCGCAGCAGGAAGGACAGCCCGCAGAGCCTGCTCCAATGGATGGATCCGACTCTCGATTGCGCCCCCAGACAAGTGCTCAATATACCTCTCGCGTTGCCGCGTCGCCGACACTCAATTGGTCACCTTGATCAGCTGGTTCATCAGCGAGAGAAGCTTTTCCACCTTCGTCAAACGCAGCTCCAAGGCGTACGAAGACTGTGGAGCAGCACATAAGAAGCCGAAGAGATGCCCACTTTGGGCACCTTTCCCTCTTCCAGATCGAAAAGGAAATTGATACTACTACACCGAAAACGTGGTGGTGTTGAGGAACGTCCGCGGTTGGAAGGAGCTGTTGGTGACATGACTTGAATATCGAGCGAACGTGGTATACGTGGGAGAATCGTTCTCGTATTCTTCGCGACTGTCCTTTTATCGTTCGCGCGTTTGATGCGGGCCCGAAGACGGACTCCGCCTAAGAAAGGCATCGCTTCCTCTTCTCCTTCTTCTCCCCCCCCCTCGGTCCCTCTCGTCGTGAGTCCGACTGATGACCGAGCGTATTTTACGAGCATCCTTAATATCGCAGTGAACCCAATTCTGCACTGTCAAATGCGCAAACCGAAAGCGCATACTGCGCACCTTCAACAAGTCAGCGGCGGTGCTTGCGCTTTGCAATCGGTGGATGTCGTTGGATTCGGTCGCATGGACGATCGAGTGTCAACTGTCTAGATGGAAACCAGATTGTATTGCAGGACGTATTGAACATACGTGAGAATTAGTGGTAGCCTCCAGCACGAAAAATCGGTCCGATGGCGCGAAAGTACGCGATTTGAGTCATCGGTCGAGCACCCATTCGACTAAGATTTCGTCGAACTCTAGGGTGGAACCATTACGACCTTCGTAAAAGTCCTCATGACGAGCAAGTTTACGATAGCGTAAATGCGCTTAAATACGTAGTACTGGAACAACATCCAAGATCGATGGTGACGAAGATCTCATGTGGAACAAGCGTGTGGGTTGCCACTCTAGGGAGAGTTGGACAGAGCAAAACGAAGAGCGAAAGAATGGTTAAAATGGTTAAAAAAAGTGTTAAACCCTCTTTCGAGTGGGTGGTGGAGTAATGGGCCAGGACCCATACCCCTTTAAATTCTGTTGTATCAGAACTGGAAAAGCTTATCAGGATAGGGAGGTTAAAGCCTATTGACTATAAATATTGAGGTCATTTCACCTTTCCTCCTCTCTACGTAAGTCAACGGCCCGCTGGAAGCGCGCAACACGCGGTGAGGCGTGTCAGCTGACCTAAGCCTTCATCGGTTAGTGTGTTTACGTGGACGGGCAATTCCCGTTACAGCACACCAGCAATGAGAACGCGCTGGTGGGATGCCTAGAAACACACCCAAAGCTAACATTGGTAGAATCAAACCGCGAATCTGCACATTATGAGCTTTTGGCCCTCTAAAAGAAAGACCAGTTAGAGGTCCCAATCTTGACGAGAGATGTCCAGATGACCATGAAACTACCACGCCTCAGACATAGATTCACGTGCCACGCTATCGGTCCCTACGCTAGGAGCTCGGGCGCGAGAATGGGAGCGTACTTGCAGTGCCTCAGTTAGGAAAAATTCCCGACATGGGAAGTTTGAAGCGACCGATGTTGCGGGTGTTTCCAATTGCTGAACAAGAGATACTGTGTGCGTTTGCAGCCTGTATCCACGTATTCAATAGCTAACTATATCCAAAATTAGCGAACTCTCACCACCGAGATGGAAGCAGACCCTCTGCCGTGGCGATACAGCTAGCTTCTTCTAGATATCTCCAAAAAGGTGCGGGTCGCGCAGAAACCCTTCGTGTTCAGCCTTGTTTTCGATGGTGCAGAGGAGTTCCGTTAAATGCGGAGTATAACTTCTGTTTACGGGAGATGAAAGATCTACAAGTGTGTCGGACACGATTGAATTTAGCTATAGCGAGGAGGAAGAGAAATGTATTCTACCCCCTGTGCAGCATCATGATGTTTGCAAATATTACACCTGTGGCGATATCTATGCCCTGTTTGCCACCTTCTACCCTGACGAAGCGGTATAAACAATTCTTTTCATGCAGGATTCCCTCGGGGTGAAACGGCGAGTCTCGGTAGTCGTGGAGCGGTCTAACCAAAAATGACTGAGCCTCATTGTACTTCGTGAAGGTCGATGCCTATGGAGACCAGCGCGATGAGAGCAATTCTTCTCAGATATCACAGATCAGTTTTGTTTGCTATCAACATAAATGTTTTGGTCTTTTTGAATCGTTTAGAGCCATGCTAGATTCAGAAGCAAAAAATATACACGACACGGGACTGTCGAAATTCTATGAAGTACGCAAAGACATTAAAAATGCTGAATCCTGGACACAATCTTAAATTTAATGTGCCCAAGGTTATTCTAAACCTTTTTGTGAAATCTGAGGAGTTTGTCAGCCTGAAGTGTTGCTCCGTTTCAGATCTGTTTCGATAACATAAATTCTTCCTAGGTATAGTGTGACTTGCACACCATAAATCTAGGATCGACTGGAAGTCGAAAACTCTAGGTGCCGCGCATAACCCTCCTGATGCTTTGGAAATTATATATCTACCTCCTCTAGGAAACAGAAATGCTTTTGGCACAGGCATATAAGAGAGATAGCCTCGATTCAGGCCATAATTTTGTCTGATTTAGCTAGCAGCGACGTACCGGGGGTATGAAGATGAAATAGAGTGGGATCGTGTTATGAGGGCTCCAGTGTATATCGGACAGTTTGGTTCCTATCTTCTATAGATATTTTGAAAAATGAAAGAATTAAGAGAGACTGCCTGTCGTGGTCTCCTATGTTAGGGCCAGTGGATACGGGCTACTGAAATTCGCAACAAGAAGAGCTAGGCTCTGAAGTACAATATGTCGGTACAACTGAGTATTGATCACCGTGGAATGTGTTTTTGTGCGATGAACTGAGGCTACATAGGCTAGAGCGACAAATGTTGTTTACTCTTAATGGAGCGACCGCAGTGCCCTTGGGTCTTTCAGTTTCTCATCATTACCTTGGGTAGCAGCTTTGTTGAATTTAAGTCGTTTTCCCTATGGAATTACTGCAATGATTTACAAGACGTTGGCGTTACTGATACATAGACTGGCACCGAAAAGAGAACTGAGCTTATCATTCGCCATCCAATAGTCCTTTACTGAGATCATTTGTGGAGCGCTGAGTGCGAGAAGTGGATCCACTTTCTGCGAAAAACATAATAATCCTTTTATTTGTCGTTTAAGGAATATCAAAACGCAGCGACAAGAAATCCACCACTTTGTTGTTCGATGATCAGGAAGTGCGCCATAAAGATGACTGGTTTCTAAACACATAATCTACATCAAAGATCAATGTCCTATCTTAAGGGGACAGTGTGACGCCATAGGCGTTTTTTCGTGCAAATCGTAAAGCGGGGTTTGGTGAGTTAAACTATATACCTCAATTCGACACCAAACATCTCTTTTCGTAAGGCTTACGCCAAGCGGCGAACTGAGAATAAAAAAACTAAATTAAACTGAATGCCACCGCTAATCCGGTTTGAGCGCCGGTTCATAGAAATAATATGCTGCAGGCAAACATGGTCGTTTATGCCTAATTCAGTGCTTTGGGCCAAATTGATAATTATTATCAATAAGATGGTATAATTTTTCTCACTAATTTCAGGACTCCGAGGTATATACCCCCCGACTGGTTATGACCAGAATTGTTTAGTACACTAGCATCAGTCAAACGTTTGATCTGTTTAGACCACACCATATCTCTGCAAAAAGATATTACATTTGCCATTCGGCGTACATATCATGGGTGATTAAGTGTAAACTTCCTCATTACAACCTTGAACAAGTCTTGAGTGTATGTGCTTAAATAAAATGCTCGTCATCGTGGACAGGGTTGTCTTGGCGCCTACGATTTTTTTGCTTAATTCTCGGCTTACCCTGCACGTCGACTAGAAGCCACCATAGATTGGATGTGGATGAGTCTTAAAGGGGACTTAAGGAAACGCCTTTGCCTTTCCAGCTTCTTGCGCAACTATAGTGAATAGTGAAGACCCTTCACCAATCTTCTAAAAAATGCGACAAGTGATGGTGGGATGTGGCAGATTACATGCCAAATTGACGACGAACCAGAAAGTACCACATCAAGCCTCATGTCTTCTCACTTCTGACCCTTTCAGATACGCTTAGGCCATTTCATGTTGTCTATGAGGCTTCAGCATTCGTTGGAGGCTGTGATTTACTCTATGCAGATGATTATTAGCTCGATATGCGCGATCGCGTCTGCGTCTTGCCAGCTTGCAGCGGCAGAAAGAAATCACCGAGTATACAACATAGAGCTAGTTGCTATTGCGTATTCAGTTGATTTTCAGGGTTGTCATGTTATCTCGGACAAAATTGGCGAGGTAACTAGCTTTTCTTAACCAGTTTACGTTTAAGTTACGGTTTGGGCCGCATCAACTCAATGTGGTGGCGGATATGCTTTTGTACCTCCCGACTATGAATTGTCACATTTACGTCACATGTTGATGTTGCGATACTGACATTGAATACAATGTGTGTTGGGTTGCTAGAAAGACTCGGGAAGCAAAAAATTCACAGCTCAGATGCCATTTTGTCGAAGCGTTAGTTACACGTTTACATGGTTACGTGGCTGCAAGCCTTTTGCTTAGTATTGCATACATTTTTATTATTGTAAATAAAAAAACATATATTTTTAGTGCTACGTTGACTATACTCAGCTCTGAAATCATGTCCTTGGTAGATCAGAAAGCACTCAGTGCTTAGTTAATCATAAGTGCTTCGATCCGCTCTTGGGTAAAGAGTGCGAGCTCATTCTTGTGCGTTTGTTACCGTGGACTCGTAGGCCCTATTTGCGGAGTTAAGGGTCACCTTGTTGTACTTGGTAGTACTTAATGTCAAATTGAAGACTGAACATTATAACATTGTATATTCTTTGAGAATGGATACAATCTGCTCAACTATAAGTTTCCAGAACAACCGGACATGTTTCATAAGATCCTGGAATAATTGGTCAAGAGAGTAGCAGAATTGGCGGCCAGTTGTCGTTTTGGAGACATCCACCAGCCATTTTACTGCTGGTAAGACACCTCTTAAAACGTCAAAACAAGACGTTAAGGGAAGTACAACCGACTTTTACCATAAAACTGCTTATGCTTATTGTTCAATTGTTCGAGAGCAGACACATTTGAATTCTCTCCAAAGTAAAGATGGCCGTGCACTGGCCATGTTCCAAGTAGAGTATCAGTGCATCACATTCACGGTCTCCAAGCTAGATGGTCGCGCACAGGGACGTACACTCACTGCAGTATCGTTGTAAAAGATGCATTCCCGACATGGGAAACGCTGAGCGATTAATACTGAGAATATCAGCATTTGATAAACCAGGCGTGCAGTATGCTATCAAAATTATTGTCCACCCGAAAAAGGGGGGCAGTAGTAAGTTATGTCCAATAGACAAAGCCTCCACTCGCTGCGATAGCGGTAGACTGCAGCGGAGCTGCCATAGCTCTTTGCTTAGAGAAAACTTACTAAGGTCACCGACCTTACGTTCTATATAAAAACCAGTATGAGTGTAGCGGATCGCAATGAGCTACCCCTAATAGTACTTGAGAACCTTAATCAAGGCAAATACGCTCTTCCGTTTAAAATTAAAACTATATTTAATTGATTTTTTTGCGGCAGAGCAGCCTAAACAAAAAAATTAGGTTTTCCTAATTAAATAGAAAAACCTAGTTAATATGCAGAACTACTGGCAGTCCTGCCACATCGTGGCTTCTTGTTACGATGTAGCCACGCCATTGTGTGATTACACCGACTTGTGTAATCCACATCTTTGTACGGTCACACCATCTTGTGTGACCCACCCTTTCATACAAGGGTACCTATAACCCCGTTACACGGACTCTCTATTCATGGCGGGACTGTTATTGACGGTCGTCGTACAGGTGCGGTTCGCATTGAGACCTTTTAGACCTGTTCAACCTCTTTCCGAGATAATTGCGGAGCACACCCTGCGTGTCTCAAGGGCCGATTGGAAAACAGAAGGTAAAAGCTCTACGAACGCGCCGGAAGCAATTGAAGTCAGCCGTATCTAGGATGTAAACAGCGATTTCTTAGCTGCTAAGCTTACCATGGTACTCGCAGGTATAACATTTGCGCCTGAATGCCTGAATTTGTTCAATTGAGTGGTATAGCGAGTTGAGCACCCACGCAGGGTCATACGAAGAACTATCGAGGGATTCCTCGAATCGCGCTCTTCAACTTAGAAATAGTAAAAAATCATTGCACCTCCTGGGTGTCAAACTAATGAGACCCGGTTTTGAAGTAAAAAAACGAATTCCTCCAAGGGCTTTTGCAACATGTTTGCCTTGCAGTTTGCGCAGGAAGAGCTCTGACTAAGGAATGTCGCGCTAACAATGTACAAGTGGTGCAACGCGGTTGCTGTATTTTTGCACAGCGGAACCTTAGTTCGCTTTAACTAACGCACGAAATTCGGACTCGTTTGCTTCAATCAGGATGGAACTCGAGAACCTTGAATTTGATTTGCTATTTGATTTGCTCTACTTTCATCAGGTAACTAATTTATGAAGAATGTCTTTTTACACAAACATGAGCGGAACAAAAAGCCTCTGACGCAAACATTTGTTTTTTGCTTTGCCATTTCAGATGTCAATATACATATAGAGAATTTTGTTAGGCTGATACAAAAACGTACGCTTTACTATTAACATAAAGAACTGCGTCGATCGGTCAGAAGCCAAAAGCCAGAAGCCAGCTTATTCACGGACCTATTCTTCACGTAGCCCCATTATCTTCTTATATTCGCAAATTTACAAAGTGCAATGTAAACTTCGTACAGCTGTACAACAATGTATTTATCGCAATGAAAACAAAACTGGAAGGCGAAATACACAAGTTTACAATGAGTGTCCAAATACACCCCCCCTTCAATTTATAGGCACTACTTCAAAGTTCTTTCAAGGCTCTGCGCAAAAGTACCCGGGCCACAAGCAACCACTGCGTATGAATGCTAGCTCCGCCCTTTGCAGTCTATCGTTTCTACCCCAAGCTTATATCCGCTCGAGAAGTTTTCCCCTTTGCATTGTAATAAATGGTTCAAATCGCCTCCATAAAGGCGCATCGTGACACCAGTAGTCAATTCTCCGTGAGGTCGCCAATATTTTTTTGATATAATCGGCCAACCTTCGAATCCTAAGTAGTCACTTCCGCCCTCACCCGATGATAAACGGCTAAACCGTTGAGCGAAGGACTCTTACTGCACTCAGTCTCCCCCAGGTATGAGCCACGTACTTTGTGACTTTTTCCGTCTGCAGGAAGTGTTACGACACCTTGTTGTGTATACCGTCACTACTCCGCTGGCCTGGTTCAGGTAGTCCAGCTTAATCAACTGGAAACAGTTTTGAGCTCTATGAAGTTACTCGCCACGTCGGAATAGAGCAAAATATTTCTATATGTGCAGGTATTTTGTTCACACCGAGAGCATACCGACTGCCAAAGATATGCTTCGAGAGCTTTTGTCTCAACCCAAAGGTCATTTTCTCTCAGGACTAAAATTTGGTTGGAAACCTGTACCCCCAAAGGATGCACCGCCGATGTTGAGGGTAACGGCGATTATCAATTCACGCGCAGGGCGAGAGAAATACACTGTCTCATTTGTTTATAATCTTACCACGTCGGCTTCAGCGAAACGGAACTCCAGTTATGGTGTCGACTTATGTATGACATCGCAAAGCACACAGCGCGATGCAGAGATTGAGGTGAGATCTCGATACTTTCATAATTCGTAAATTGCAGCCTGTTCGTCTACCTAAGTCAGCTGTTATAGTTACCAAAAATGGTCATAATTACCATAAGGTCGGTCTCCATTCGCTCTTGGGATTCGCGCTGCGGCGGGCAACCCTGCCTCTTCTTTAAGAGAGAAAAAGCTGGGGAATAGCACAGACAAGGGGCCACGCCACGAAAACAATCTTGCTAAAGTGAAATTTTCAACCTGGTATAGGTTCCGGATGAGGGTTTCCCTTCCACTTTGCCTAACATTGGTAAGAGCCCTGGTATTCTCTTAAATGCTTCACAAGAAATTAGGCCAATCCTTGGTCATCGAGCAGTGTCGGCGAAAGTACACCCTTCTGCAGCTGCCTTTAAGAATCTTCCTCGGCTGCGATAGCACGTCAGATCTGTCCAAAATCTCTTTAGCGCATTCGAAACTGAAATGAGTAATTTCAGATCCACTCTCGGACTTTATTATCACAGCGCGTACCCCCAGTGGATGAGAGCCGCGTCGCTGCTTTGGAGCAACGGTTAGCCCAGCTACAAGGAATCCTAGAGTTGCAATTTCGTCTACAACAGAGCCTTCTGATTCGTAAGAGCGTAAGCATGGTGTATTTTAATAAGTTCCGTAGATCACAGCATGCGATCATATTCACTACAGTTAAAACTTAATCATATTTTTGCAACGACAATGAGTGGTCCGATGTAGCGCGGTCGACACAGACTTTTATAACTGCAGCATTGTATGTGTAGGTAGGCTAACTGCATTCAATGAAAGCTTTTGCCTCGCAACATATTCGCATATGTTTTGCTTACCATTGGCATCAGCCTGTTGATGCCGAGGCGTATCCTATGAAAGACTGTCGCTATCGTTGAAAGAAAAGCAACGTTTTTGCTACGAAGTGTAGATAATAGCAGGTCAGCTTGAATCAACAGCCTCTCCTCCCAAGACGATTTTGTGTTTGTGAGAAGGAGCAAATATATCCAGTTATACAAAAAATAGTAAAGCGTGTAGAATCAAGTACAATTTTCCTCAGCGGAGACTCAACGAGTGGAAGCAATTTGCCCTAGCGCCGTGCTCCCTCCGCGCATGACAAAAAAATGTGTTACCTTAGCGTTCCGTCTAACAATTTGGTCTGAGTTGAACATGTCCAATCAGGCGCTCATCACCATGAACAAAGTTAGCCAGAAAATAGCTACTACGCACGATTCTCGATCTGAAATAATGGCCAGAAAAACCCATGTCATTAAATACTATAGCTTGGCTGTAACCTCATCGGAAAGGGTCTCACTGATAGCCGCGAGACGAGGCATCTCGTTCAGACCGCCACACATAGACCACAATGCCAGTAAAACATGAACGCGTCATTTGTAAGACTAACGGTAACTACATAATAACAGAATATCAATGTTCAGCTGGAAGGGTTGACTGATCGAAAAGGGTGCTGGGAGCCCACTCATGTGGCAAAGATTAACACGCTGACACGTGTCACATGTGCGCATATAATTGATTACTCAAGAGTGACATAGCGCTCACTGAGCTGTACGCTTTACGTGTACGAAAGCGGCTTCATGGGAATTCCATGTGCCTCAAAAAGCGTTCTGTACTTGGGGTCCTCATCATGAGACAGCACTACACGCTGGATGTCATATGGGAGAAAGAATGATCCATGGCATTAACGATAGCTTTAAGATTCTCTAGACATATCGTTTGCCATGAATCTTCGTCAAGGCTTGCTTTGCTCGATTTCGACAGAGAGTCTCATCCCCTGTATCATGCTTTCTGAAGTCCAATTTGTCAAAACACCATTTTCGGATGAGCTATCGCCGTACGTGGAATAATGTGATATGCCACCATTCTTTAGCTGTGATAATCGGCATTAATCGTTTAACATCAATTTTTTCTTCAGTACAAAGACATCTAAACCGGAAGCGAGGACAAGTCGACAAGTGGCAAGCGCCAACATAATTGTATATTAGTTATTACTAGTCGCAGGGCATGTATACCATGCAGGAGGAGATATGTGTTGGTTATCACTAGTCGCAGGGCATGTATACCATGCAGGAGGAGATATCATCGTCTCGATGTAACCTTTCGAATTAATTTTCTTTCCTGCTAGCGCAATTTCAAACAAAGTCTACCGACTGTGTACGCCTATTTGGATGAAAGATCAAAGCTGGACAGCTCAAATCAATAACCACTTCGTAGCACTTATCTAGGGAACAGTGCGTTTAGCAAAAGAAACACTGTTAAAGAAGTAACGGAGATGGAGATGACACATCAGACAACAAGACGGAACATGTTGTCGGCCGGAATTTGTAGCTTGCACCGTCGAAAGCTGGGACAAAACCGAGTTTCGCCTTTTATTTCTTAAAGATGACGAACACCACAGGTACCTGTGGACAACTTACACTGACAGACACAAATGGAAGACAAAGAGTTCAGAGCGGCTGCAGCGTGCTCTGCTGTCACTCAAACTATCGCCTTGAGTATATTGAGCAACAAGATATGTCTTTTGGAAGAAAAAATAGTAACTAAAACTGTGACGAGTCTGAATTTCGAGTTGATGCTCCTGCACAAGTCCAGTTAAGGTGAACTTACCGTTCACAAGACTAATACTAAAGCGTAAAACGCTGTGCTTCTCACGGCGTTTTTGAGCTTGCTTACCTGTTTAATTTCTCTCCCGAGGAGGTGAAATCGGCGCGCCATTGGGTAATTCTGGAACAACACGTGGCGACACAACTGAAAAGAGTGGCTTAAAACCTTTGAAATCATCTCGATCAGCAGCTTATTTCCAAATTCTTTCATGCGAGTACACTATCGCTACGACTTAAAAATGTAAGTTGGCCACTTGGCCTTGTCATTAATATAAATTCACTTTACTGTGACGTTTCAGCACCCTAGATAATGTGCCTGTACATCAATTTCTACCGCATTTTGATTTTCAAAATTTGAGCGACATTTCTCAAATTGTTATCAATTTTCTAAAACATGCCAGACGGACGCCCACGCGTTGACTATGACCCGGCTGAAGTGGAGTTCACTGTGCGCGTTCTTGGCGACGCGAATGAGCGCGTTGTGTATCTCTTGGGAAGCGCAATGGAGATCGGTGCTTGGGACATCGAAAAAGCTGGTGCGCTTGGTCTTTAATCATTCTGCATTGAATATGATACATTGTCTAATTCATTCTTATATAGTGCCTATGGAATTGAAAGAGCAACAAGATAATGAGAGCAAGTGGAATTTAAACGTCAAGTTTGCATCGACAACCAGTACAATTGAGTATAAATATGTGGTGAAGCATTCGAAGACACACGAATTGCTGTTGTGGGAGGGATTACCTGGCAACCGGACACTTACAATCGCTTCTGGTATTAATGTTGCGCTGTAAGTTGCTGCTGATGATTTATGAACCTACTAAGCTGATCGATTTTATTATGAATAGAGGAGCCCCTTCGACTCAAAGCTCGACATTTACGACAACGAGTGCACCAGTTCCAGGACCTCGTGACGCGAAATTAGGCAATAACGGCAAAACCAATGGTTTTCAGGAGTGGCGCTGCTGCCGTACCAAGAAAGAGTCTAATCCGTGGTGGGAAGTGGATTTGGGCCACAATTACGTCATCTCTAGCATCCATTTGTGGAATGCAATGACGTATCATGAACAGGCAAGACATTTAGAGGGCCGTCCACCACTAACATCATGCACCTCTACATCGTTCTCAGCACCTCCTCTTTGGATCTTTGTTTCGAAGGAGCCGTTAGGACGTGGAGAAGATTCTTTTGAAGATGCACAAAGCAAGATTGCAGCCGGTTCTTCCTCTGTACGCGCTATACAAATGCCTTGCTCGTATGACAGCCGCGTTCGATCGCTCAATTTCGTTATAGACGCGCAGAGTGTAGAAAAGACTCCGAATGAAATGGACTGTTCTTCTAGTTCGGCAGCAACGCCTTTACCTCCTGTCGAAGGCCGCTACGTGCGACTGCAGCACGTAGGAACTTCTTGTGCTCTTCAATTTGCTGAGCTTGAAGTCTTTTCGCAGGATGCTGAGGTGACACTGGACGAGGAAAGACAAGCAAGATGCGCAACTCGCCGCCACATAGATGATGGATTCTTTGGTATCTCGAAAGCTTTGGATGCTGATTCCCGGGAATATATAGATAGTGGCTGGCTAAATCCCGATGGTGGATTGGCGGAGTTACAGATCTGGACCGGTAGCTTTAATGCAACTAGGCCGGCTATTCAGTGGCTGGAAGATAGAGTTGGCTCAGGGCGTGTGACCGTTGTAATGCGTCATGAGAAACAAATAACGAGGAGCAACGGGACAGATCAGAACGAAATCAAGTGTCAGTCGAAGAAGCAGCCTTTACTTTGTGAATGGGAGCCACTTCCGGTTGAGACTACGAGTGCACATTTGCTTGACAAAGATTCGACAGATCTGCGTCAGCTTTTGACAGCACATCAGGAGCTGGGTGGATCTGGCCTTTTGGCTTATCTGAACAATGATTCGATGTTGTCACCTCCGCCAGAAGCTTCGTCAAAATCGTCGTGGCTATCAAGATTGGCATTAGCTCAATCGCCAGAGATATCCAGCATAAAGGCCCTAGCTGACAAGACAATCACGCACAAGTACAACAAGGGCGACGATATATTGCAGTACTCAGAGCAAAAACATGCTGTATTTTACATTGATTCAGGCCACGTAGAGCTTATTGGTCCGCAATCATCAACGGGATCAAATAGAATTGGAGTAATTCAACGTGACTCTATCTTCAATGAACTGGGACTCATGGGATATTGGTCGAGACAACCAACGTTGTTCCGGGCCAAAGACGATGTGACATGTCAAGTGCTGGATCTAGACGCACTTGTTGAAGCTCTAGGGGAGACTAAGGTGGCTATCATTCGTGATGAGTACATTCGAAGGACGTTCAAGTTGAAGGATTTGTCTGAGGACAACAAAGTACATTATACAGACGATACACATGTTCAGGTGTTCCGTGTTAAGGTGCCTGTGCCTGTTGTAAATGACCATGCGAACAATATTGCCGAACTTACACATCGCTGGACGTTTGAGTTCTACAATTTCGAAAAAAAAGCGAGTTCTGAAGCTTACCCTGACGATAAACTTTTAGGCTCAGCGTACCTTCTTCCGTCGCAACTTAATAGCCAAGGCGAAGCAGAATTAACAATTCCAATCTTTTCCTCCGAGTTGGGCATCGTCGGTCAGTTTACGCTGTCATACTTGACCTTGATTCCTTTTGTTCATCCCAAAAACAATATCGCAAATGTGTGGCGCTCATACTGGCGTGAACGACCGCCGCTTACAATTGGGCACCGTGGTATGGGCCGATCGTACTATCAAGTGAATGGACACCGTCTTGCGCTGACGCGAGAAAACACTCTGGCTTCGCTGATTCTGGCTGGACGCAGTGGTGCTGATTTCGTTGAGTTTGATGTTCAGTTGACAAAAGACCGAGTTCCTGTAATTTACCACGATTTTCTTGTTCACGTTGGTTTGGAAGACAAGAATGCCGGATCGTTTGGCACGAAATCCGAGACTTACGAAATTGGTATACACGACATGTCCTTTCGACAACTCACGCAGTCTTTCACGACTCCAGTGCCCCATCACGGAAGCGAAGGCAAACTATTGCAAAAACGAGTGAAAAAGCATTGGGCACGTTTACAAGGGGACAAGAAAATTTCTTCTCCAAGACGCGGCCCTTTTACGAGTGATGACAGCGCTAGCGACGACGACCATCTCGTAGAATTCTTTCCTCGTTTGGCAGATTTGCTAAAGCATGTGCCTGTGGAGATTGGTCTCAATATCGAAGTCAAGTACCCGGACCCTTTTTTTCACGCGACGATGCGAAGTTTGAGCTGTTTTGCTATTAATGGATATGTTGATAAGATCCTTCAGTGCGTCTTTGACTTTGCTGGCTCACGTCGAATCTTTTTTTCATGCTTCGATCCGAATGTCTGCATTGCACTTCGCGCAAAACAGGCCAAGTATCCTGTGCTGTTTCTAACGTATGGCACACTGGAACCACACGAAGTTGATGCGCGGATAACACTTCAGTTTGCAATCAACTTCGCTAAGATGGAAAAGCTACAGGGTATTGTATCCAACTCCAAAGCGTTCATCGATACGCCGGAGCTTGCACCGCTTGTTAAGAAAACGTTGGGCACTGTGCTTATCACGTGGGGTGATATGAATACAAACCACGAAATGGTCCAATTGCAGAAGCGTTATGCAATTGACGGTGTCATTAGCGACAATGTCATCGATCTTTTAAATCAAGACAAGAAGTTGTTGGCGATGGCTCAGTAAATTGCATATCTATAAAGCTCAGAAATTTTAACTTGGATATATATAAGTATCCGATACGATGTGTAAGAAAGACATTAATGAAAATATCTTACGGATACTTACATATAGTCATTTTTTTTTGAGATAACAATATTTGGATCTCAGTTGTTTTATTCAATAACTTTTTAGAAAATCTAACGACTGATAGAATGTACATCTCCCTTGCCTGCCTTTTAAGGTTCTAGTTGCTTTTTGTACGCTGATATCAAGGATCGAAAGCTCAAAAGTTCAATGGCAATCTCCAATCATCATATTCGACCCCATGTTCTTACAAATTAATACTTTACAATCGAAGGACACAACGGGAATAGGCAATTGTTATCAGGGTCGCGAGAAAGAGCCACTCCCAATGACGGGCACCATAGCGCCTCTTCAGTGCAACCACGATCACTGCTACTCCCGTCTATACTTTGCGAGTTTGAGCTTTCTTCGACCTGGTCGTTGTCACTCCAGTCTTCAAAATGGTCCGAATTCAAAGCATCGCAAGAAGCTGTGGCTGCTTCCTTTGCCATTGTTACAATCGCCATGACTATCCACCATAACTTTAAGCCGACACGAAGCATTCGCTTTTGATGCTAGTTGACTTAGCTTTTCCAGAAATGACGAGTTTCTGATATTATCTTATCTTTCTTCAAAAGTGAAACTTATTTTTAAGATGAAACTGGCATAATAGAAAACCTTGAAACAAGATATTTGCTACTATGGCGCAAGTCACGAGCATACAGTCTAAGGGTCTTTCGCCTCATGAACTAACAAAGCGTCGAGCTCTATTGGCTAAGATCGAAGATTTTGAGGCACGAGGCGCTATTTTGACATCTGACGCTCGCACTTTGCGTAGCCAGCTGCATGATAGTACAAGCGGCCAATGGAAAGCTGTTGAGGTGCGACTACAGCAACTTGCGCGTAACTGGAATCCATACCAGGATGACAATTGTGCGACGACCAACTCCTCGGGTACAAAGAAACGAAAAGTTGCGAAACCACTTGATTTCTATCAGCTTTTGGAACTCCAACATGACGCAAACGTCACCACAGAGGACATTAAAAGACAATTTCGAAAGCTTGCGCTGCAATTGCATCCTGACAAAAGGCGGACGAGTCGTAAGCGCGATCGCAAAAGTATAAATGATGATCAAGAGGACGAAGTTAAGAAGGAAGTTGTGGATACGACGCAATTTGCGCGGCTTCGATTGGCTTATGAGACGCTTTGTGATCCTTTGAGACGTACAGCATACGATGCCAAGCTGCAGGAAATTTATCACTTACAAGATTCTGGTGAAGTTGTAACAAAACAAGTCAAGCTAGAGGCTTCAACGGACTTTGCATCCTTGGAATGGATGGCACGTGTCAAACACAAAATGGATGTGATGGCACGGATTACAGAGTGGGCAAAATTGCTATCCCTTGATGCAAATGAGCTGCGTTTTGAGACGGGAGAGCCTTGTATGGGGAAAGAATGTGGTAAGATTGTGAGTATGGATCGTGATTTAGAGTGTTCTGGTTCTTTGCGTCGCCGTGTCTACATCTGTCTATTGCACAAGTATATACATGCGTGTGATGAAAATTGCACGAGCACATTTGGAGACGCTGAGCTTGATCGCCGCGTGTGTCGAATGCGAGCTTATTGGCTTATTCAGAATTGGCTTTTTGACCAGTTACAAGCTAGTGCCTTGCAGTCACAGTCGTTAAATGACATTTCCATTGAGAAAGCTTCTGGGAATGAGAAATTAAAGCGAGAAAGTTGTGAAGATTCCGCATGCAGGCCAACTTTACATGCGTCAGCGATTTGTGGCCTTGAGCCGTCGAATATTCATCTCGGCGATCAATATACGCGTTTTCAAATAAACAAAATAGCTGAGTGTCAATCCGATGTATGCCGAAGCAACTTTCAGTTTTTGGAAGAAGGCATATACGCTTGTCGTCATCACGGAACCCCTCACGTTTGTACATTTGATCAATGTGATCGACAAGAGCTTCACGTTGGTAGCTACATTTGTTGGGTCAGTGGAATAGTGTATGGTCGTGAACGGGAGCAAGTAGGCACTGATGTGCGTACACGACGTATTATCTATTCCGACGAACAAGGCGAAGACAGTACAGTCGAAATGGAAGTGCCTGTGATGCTTCCATTAGGCAAGACGACGAAGTATTTACTAGAAGGCGATTTATCGAGCCGTAATCTTGGAAATATGTCGTCGCTTTCACCACCGCCTCCCGATGAGAAAGCTTGGAAAAAGCATTTTCGTTGCAATTTGAATGGATTTGATATTCTTGCTGATAACTCCCGGTCACCTCAGCGTGAGTCGGGCAAGAGGTTTAAAAGGGACCGCGAACAAGAGCTAGAAAAGTCTCCAGTGCGCAAACGCTTAAATCAACGCTTGATATCCAAGATACAGCAATCCGAAACGACATCTTTCCACATTTTTTTGAAGTTACCTTCTGCAGTTGCCACACTGCCGAAAGTAGCGCTGGAGCTGGAAGAGACAACAGGCAGCTATCTTGACGATGATAATGACGCTACAGACAACAAAAACCTGCTACAGATCTTTGTGAATTCAAACCATACTGTCAATTACATCAAGTACTGGATGGAAGAGCTAACCGAACAACAACTTTCCATATGGGACCAGCAAATTTACTGGAGTGACACCCTGATTGGCGAAGAAACGAACGTGATGGTCTTAGAGGAACATGGTATATCGGTGGGTTGCGTATTAGAATTACGTCTTCATGACGACTGTCCATTGCTTTTGTCTACCTGGAATGGCAAGAGCGCAGCAACCGGTGGTTGTATTGAAGCTCCAGTAGAATACAACACGGTACAAATATCAAAAGAAGCAGCAGAAGAGCTGGATGATCTCTACAAAGAGTGGGAAAATGTAGGGGCTGTCGAGGAGCAAGCTTTCGAAGAAATTCGGTTAAAGCGACAGCGATTTAAGTTGCGTCGCGCAATTGAACATACTGAAGTACTTCGGTATGACGATGCCAAGTCTGAAGCACGACTGCTAGGTGTAATTCAAAAACAGGCTTTAAGTGTCAGCGATGACGGCAAGTTTAACCGTCAACTGCTCCCACAAAGTGCACATTTGCGAGGAAAGAGTGATTTTAAACGAGACTCAGCGATTATTGAAAGTGAAGTTCTGGTGAAGGAAGAACGAGAGCAGGTGTCAAGAGGAGTGGAGGCGATGAGATCAGTATCGAACGATGCACAACCACTAATTGGAGTCAAAAGTAAACGAGGAAGCACATCACAAAACACGTGTGTTCGACATACACATTTAAGTATCAAAGGTCGAGGCAAAGACTCGTCGACAGCTCTCAAACAGTGACATTGTAATCGCCGTGGATGGGGCGTGGAAGGCCACGCGAGCTCCCGCTCCTTTGTACAATGCTAAGACTCCCTCGGTTCTGCTCACCATAAATAAGCGCATGATTCAGTAAAGTTTGGAAGCAAAATACTTAAATGGACCTCACCTAACAATCTGCATGAAACCGTTAGCAATTCCATGATACGCTGCGGAAACTTCTTGCGGCGCG
>NW_020187331.1:25678-26259 GCF_900000015.1 Plasmopara halstedii
CGTTGGACCTATCGTAACTCATAGGAAATACACGCTTTTGTGCTGCAAACAAACTTAGACAATACCTGTAGACGCAACTTGATAAGATCGAGTGGATTAGTGAGAAACGATGCAACAGCACCAGCGATAGCCGCACTCGTAAGCGTGTACTGAGCTGGCAGATCCTCCTCATTGAGTTGCTTTCGAGCACATGTTTTTATTTGCTCGTAAAACATGAAATAGAGCGCTGAAAAGGGTCCGAAAGAAAGCAGAGTAGCACCGTAACCTTTGTACAAGCCGGCTAGACGTTCCGTACGTGCAATTGTCCTCACGGCATCAAGTGTATTGCGATAGTAAATTTTTGATGTAGTTTTTGACTCGCCTGAGGGCTGTCCTTGTACCTGCATACGCTCCTTTATGACGTCAATGGGTACCCAGAGCACACAACTCACAGCTTCGGCCACCATTCCTGCCCCTAGATAGAGAAATGATGCGTTTTGACGAAAGCTCTCGACATTTATCAGCGCGTCCTTTGAAACTTCGTATGATGTCATGTATAGGCAAGTTGCAGGTGCCGAGCCCAGCATACTCACCCCGATACC
>NW_020187331.1:27337-30669 GCF_900000015.1 Plasmopara halstedii
CATGGTATGGTATGGTATGGTATGGTATGGTTGGAACACCATGAGCCATGGATTAATTGGAGGTCGAAAACTTTGGGCGCTACGCGCAAGTCTCCTGGATGAGCTTTGGTGAGTCAACAACCCACCTCTGCAGATGCGCTATTGGCGCGGGCGCAGGACCAGTACGGTCAATGTGCTGGATATCGGAGTATCCGAGCTGTCGAACACCAATGGTGTTGTTTTGGACAGGATTCCCGAGCGTGGTTTGCGGGCTGAACGTGGAGGGCACGTAACCCAATGAGTACTGCCACGTCATAAAGCAGTTGCTGCATGCCTAGAGTAGCATGGTCGGACGAGGTCCTAGTGATGCGCGTGGAGTGGTACGTAATGCACTGAGCACTATTTACGTTTCCAAGTAGTTGCTGCATGCCAAGAGTGGCACGACCGGACGAGGTCCAAGCATCTTGGACAAGGCCTTTCAAATGCGCGTGGAGTGGCACGTTGTCCACTGGACGAAGACTGCGAAAATAGCAGCTCTTTGTCGGATGTTGTTAATAACATGAAGACTCCGATGGAGCAGGGTGTGATGACACTGGACGACGCCGGGTGCATGTTTTCACTGGTCTCGCCGAGATGAACAACCTCTGTGGAGAGGCGACAGCGACGCCGTCTGCTAGCTGCAAGACGCTGGGCTTCGACCATGGCTCAGGATGTGTCTACCGTAGATGATAGCGCACAGCCATAAACCCTCCTCAGCGGTATGACGGAGATGAAAAACGACGACGTCACCCTCAAGGCTATTTCTGCGGTGAATGCTCTTCTTGAACAGGACAAGATGTCCTTTAAAGGGTTCGGTTAAAGGCTGGCAATTTAAACGAGGTGGTCATATTTGACCGTAGGAGGAGATTACTTTGCCGTCGCTTCTGGATGAGATGTCTTGGAGGACACTTAGAGGGAGCTGAACGCACGAAGTGGGTCCTCAATTCTGAAGGATCCCTCGGGTCCGTACTATCCTTTGGTATGTAGTTTCAAGACGTCTTTTCCAAACGCCCGCTGTCGGTCCAACCTCCGGCCCGAGGTGTATTGACCTGGTCCAGATTTGAGGGCGGTGCTCGAGTGCATGCGCACAAATAAGCTGCATGGCAATGCCTATAAGTACATCTTCGGCGCTAAGGAAGTCCCTTTTTAGGGTGCTTCATGGCAAGCGTGGCCTTCAAGCAGATCCTGCTAAAGTCAATGCCATTGTGGACTGGCCGGTTTCAAAGAACCAAAAGGACTTGCGGAATTGGCTTGGTCTCGCCGATTACTTGCACAAATATAGCTCAAATTAAGCGGAGATGGCACGGCCATTTTTGAATCTTCTTAAGAAGTGTACGGAATGGTGCTGGGACACCGAGCATCAAGAGGCTTTTAACAGGGTCAAAAACAGCCTTCTTCATGCACCAATACAGGCGTTGCCAGACCCCGATCGTCCTTTCAGTGTCGTCTGTGACGCTTCGGACTCCATCGGCTGTGCACTGCTGCAAGCAGACACCGAGGGGCGAGATCGGGTGATCGCGTTTGAATCTTGCCAGCTTAAGACTGCGGAGAAGAGCTACCCGGTCCATGACAAGGAGTTACTTGCGATGAAGTATGCACTTGTCAAGTTCAGAATGCACCTGCTTGGCTCAAAGCCGTTTGTGATCCACAAAGATCATGCGTCATTACGCAATGCGACTCAGTCGCCTCACCTCTCGCAGAGGATGGCCAGGTGGCTCTCCTTCTTTGTAAAATATAACTTGGATGTGAAGTATAAGCCAGAAAAGCAGAATGCTTTGGCTGATGCGTTGTCACTCAGACCGGTTTTTGAGCTTACTAATGTCACGACAGTGACGACGTCCGTGACGGATTTGAACCGCATCGCGTACGCAAGTGATGATATGTGAGTAGCGCTGTCACAGGCTCTCGAGAGCAAGGAGTTTGGAAACACGGACAAGAAGTTGTCGCGTCTTCGGGCACAGTTACACCGATGTTCGTTGAATAATGGATTGCTGTATCATAGCACCGATTCGACAAAATATTGTGGCTCCTCACGATGAGAATTTGAAATACCGTACCCTCTTTGAGGCCCACGACACCCCACTCAGTGGTCATCTTGGTCATGAGAAGACCTACACTATGTGAGAGCCACTACTGATGGTTTAAGCCGTACAAATGAACGAGTACTTGTGTTCGCACGTGTGAGACGTGTCAATGGGACAAACCCTCTCCGAATGCGCCGGACGGTTTACTGGCTCGCTTCGGGTGTTGGTAGTCAATGCGTATGTACTTTGTTTGGCAATCAGCATCAGGCAAGGCTGGTAACTCTTGTCATGATGCGGTTCATCCAAAGACACGGGTGTGACGGTCTTCGTCGACCTTTTGAGCAAGTTGGATCATCTTGCGGCGTTGCCGGACACCATCGATGGTATCGGTACAATGATGCTGTTTGTGGATCGTGTCTTTCGACAACAGAAACTCCCGGAGTCAATTGTCTCTGACTGAGACCCTCGCTTCACTGGGAAGTTTTGGTCGACGATCTTCAAGGTGCTAGGCACCTCCTTGACTACGTCAATACCGGACCATCCGTAGATCGATGGTCTCACTGAGAGCGTGAATGGCGTCGTTGAAGAATGCTTTCTGCAGCGTCTGCGCTGAGGCGCCGAAGCGCTGGAGCGCCTGCTGCCGCTCGTAGAGTTTGCTCTGAACAATGCGCTGCATTCATCTACTGGCTATACGCCGTTCTTCGTGAACAAATTTGTTAATCCTTGCGTATCGCTGACGCCGCCATCCCATGGTTCATAGCTTGGTGGGGAGGTAATGCTGAACGGCTAGCTGATGTCAGCTCCCTCACTGTCCGGAAAAAAAGTTGATGACTCCTTGTCTACTAGACTAAGTGTGCAGCGGGGCTGCCGTAGCTCTTTGCTTCGATGAAGCCAAGCTCAGTTCACTGACCTTACGTTCTTTCCAAGAACCAGTTCAAGTGTAGCGGGTTGCGATTCATTACTTATAAGTACTTAATCCTTACCAAGGCAAACGAATACTTCTGTTTAAAAACGAAACTGTATTTAATTGTTTTTGTTTCGGCAGAGTCCCAATATCTAAAACTCTAGATTTTCAATTTGATATAGTAATATCAAATTAATATAGCAAACCTAATTAATATAGTAACATGCATTACTACTGGCAATCCGGCCATGTGGTGGCTTCTTGTTACGGTGTAGCCATACCACTGTGTGATTACACTCGCTGTGTAATACACACCTACGTACGGTTGATGCATTACTACTGGCAATCCGGCCATGTGGTGGCTTCTTGTTACGGTGTAGCCATAC
>NW_020187331.1:34860-35729 GCF_900000015.1 Plasmopara halstedii
AAGCGAAGTGAAAGCACTGTCAATATTGGTTGTGAGTCTACTCTGCAGCTGACCCGGCAGTTTCCTGTGAAGTTCCAAGAAATCAGTTTCGAGGGATATCCGTTTCGAAGATCTGTAAATCCTGCCATCTTTTGGAGGTCTGATTGTGTCAATAATATTGACCTTTTTTGGAAGGGTGGCAACTGATTCGAAGAAGACAGTTGCATCCATCAACGTTCGTCAATCGTTCGTCATTCGACTGTTCGTCCAAGCGACTGTTGAAGTTCCGACCCGACCTTTCAGTGCATGACCCGTGTCAGCATGAAGATCAAGAATTAGACCAAGAGTGGGTACACGACTGTTCACAGTTACAAATGTACTCTGATCTGAGATCCGAACAGAGCCGACCAAGCACGTAGAGACTTGATTGACGCGTTAGCCAAGGCCCGTCGCATCTGTGAAGTGTTGCAAAGCCAGACCAAGTGTAAAGTCGCTGTAGACAAAACCGCCAGCAGCGTACTCAAGTGTTTAAACTTAGCTCAACGCTCCATCGTTGAAGCCGAACTGAAGGTTACGTCGCAGATCGACATTCTGTTTCAGCGTCAAGTCCGAAAAGACATAAAACGTTTCCAGAAGGTTCCCAGCAAGAGTTACCTTGAGGTAATTACAGAACTTCAGGAAAAAGTCAAGAAGTAATCTACTTTCGCCGAATATATTTTACTCGTCCAATCAGAGCCAAGAATAATAACAAGTTACAAAAAAAGTTACATAACAAGCAACAAAAACAAGAAATAAACAAAACAAAAGACGTAAGGACAATGGCACAAGAAGAAAATCCGATGGAGATGATGATGCACATGCTGCAAGAGCAACGGAACATGATACAACAA